>NC_056686.1:207860499-208160499 GCF_018350215.1 Panthera leo | reverse complement strand
TTTTTTTTCCTATAGAGTAACTCCTGAATTGTGGTAATGAATTTTAAAAACACATAAGATCTTACAATATGTATCATTTAAGAATGTAAAGGTGTGGCGGGTGTCTGGGTCGCTTGGTCTGTTGGGCATCCAACTCCTGCTTTCGGCTCTGGTGATCTCATGGTTGTGGGATCTGGCCCCGGGTTGGGTTCCCCACTGAGCATGAAGTCTGCTTGAGACTCTCACTCTCTCTCTCTCTCTCTCTCTCAACCTCTGCCCCTCTACTCCACTTTTGCACTCTTTCATGCTTTTTCATGCTTTCTCTTTCTCTCTCTCTTAAAGAAAAAAAAAGAAATGTAAATGTTTAATTATTAAGTCTTGAATTAAGAGAAGCATGCTACATTGTTAGGACAAGTATTATTAAAATGTGTGAGGGGGATTATTTTTCTCTCCACACTTCTTGTGACACATTTAGTTCTGACTGGTTCTCAGAGTTGGGGTCTAAAATACTTGGGTTGGTTGAAGAAATCTCAAAGTATGTCTTAACTTTAATCTAAGTAGTGATCATTTACTTGGAGATCTATGAATTAACACTCAACAGCTGACACGCAGGGTATCTGAGAAATTCAACAATGTGACACAAATTCATATGTATACGTTTGTGCATTTTTCAGGGAGAATATTAACAAATTTTGTCAGATTTCAAAAAGAAACAATGGTGCCCAAATGTGTAAGTTTCACTTACTGGAGAAGGTTTGAAAAACTAACATATACACAATTTGGATCGACTTGATGCTGGGAGTACATATCTCTCACCTGCCTTCAACCCCACATTGATCCTGTTATTTTTATTTTTTAAATGTTTATTTATTTATTTTGAAAGGGAGAGAAAGTATGTGTGCGCATAGGAGGAGGCAGAGAGAGAGAGAGAGAGAGAGAGAGAATCCCAAGCAGTATCCTTGATGTTAATGCAGAGCCTGGGGGTGAGGGCAGCTAAATTTCATGAACCTGAGATCATAACTTGTGCCAAAGGTCATGGCTCAAGGCCTGTCACTCTGGGGCACCTGGGTGGCTCAGTCTGTTAAGTGTTCGACTCTTGATTTTTGGCTCAGGTCATGATCTCATGATTCATAGTTTCGAGCCCCACATGGATCCCTGCATCAGGCTCTGTGCTAATGGTGCACAGCCTCCTTAGGATTCTCTCTCTCCCTCTCACTCTGCCCCCCCCACACACACAAATAAATAAGTAAACTTAAAAAAATAGTCGCCTGATTGACACAGCCACCCAGGGGACACCCCACTGATCTCTTTAAATCCTTGGATTTAATGCTTGAAACCCCAAGCATCACTTCAGAATAACTTGGTTCAAATCCTCTTGGAGATTCCTTTCCTCACTCAACATTAGACAAGT
The DNA here is from genome assembly GCF_018350215.1 of Panthera leo. Lineage (NCBI taxonomy): Eukaryota > Metazoa > Chordata > Mammalia > Carnivora > Felidae > Panthera > Panthera leo. Next base: position 208,159,109 of record NC_056686.1, on the reverse strand, counting down.
TTTGAATTGGTCGCAAAAATTCTGACTTTATGATATGGCCAATTATATTTGATAGATCATTTCTGTGAGGGATTTGTTGTAAGAAACAATGATTAATATTATTATTATTAGGGTAACAGAGAGAATGTGTTAGAAGAAGGTAGAAAAGAAGTCTGCTCTAGGTGGTACAGACGGTGTGACTTATTTACCTAATCATGGGCTTAGGTCAGTGAGTAAAGAGCATTTCTAATTTTCAAATGAAAATTATTTCTTTACGGTAGCATGAGATAGCCTATGCTGAAAGATCATCATAGGTGAAAGCCATGGGAATTTGGTGTTTGCGAGGTGGACCATACTTGTAAACACAAATGTTCCCAAGTTCCAAGAAATGGCTTCGGGACAAGAAATGGGTCGGAAGAAGTGGTTTCAAGACTAGATTTGAGAATAAGAGCATTAGAGGATCATCTTTATGTGGTAACAATGCACGAGTGCATGGGCAGATATGGCAATTTATAAGGGTATATACTCAAAGTTGCACGGAGATGTAGCAAGAGATGAGAAGTTCTGTGTCATCCAGGCAACAATGCTCCATTGTTGGACACACTGAACTTGGTTGAGAAAGCATTGCATAAAGCTTATCAGATTACCTCTAAATTCATCACCAATGTCAAATGGACTTTCGACATTGCTTGGCAGACCTGCTTCTTTTTTTAATTGACTTGTAATTCCAGTAAACCTATTGTTTATGTCCATATTCCCCAGTATCGTCAAACCTCTAGCCTTCCACGATTTTTCATGCTCAGTAAATGATTACTTATTGCTTCACAGAGAAAGTATAAGCTTCCAAAGAGGAAGATGTTCAGTCCCGGAAACCAAATATGCCCCTCTGCTACAATGGAAGTGATATATCTTCTACACCTTCTTCCGTTTAAGTCTGGCTGCCTCACCTTTGCTCCAGTCCCTCTGTTCCTGTCACCTCAGGAATCTCATACTTGACATTACCTACTGTCTCCTGAGTCTTCAACTTGTTATTCTACTTGAGCTTTGTTATCTCAGCTAAACTTGTCTCTTTCATTGAAAGAAAGAAAGAAAGAGAAGAGAAAAGAAGAGAAGAGAAGAGAAAAGAAAAAAGATTTCTCTCTAAAAAAGAAATCTTCTGTTTTGTAAATAATGATTTCACATTTTCCCAAGGAGCTCATATAGGGCTGCAAAACACTCAAGCGTTCAGCCATGGTGGCAGGGGGAGGAGGGCAGGGTAAGAAACAGGGGATGGTGTGGGGAAGGCAGGCTGCCATGCTTCTTTGGCATTCCCATGGAGAATTCCCACTGTTTTATGTGTCCTCCAATACCTGTACTTTCCTTTTATTCCCTCCCAGTCAAACTTTTTGGGAGTTGCTCTACTTATTGTCTCCACTTGCTGCACTCCATACTATCTTCTGACTCCAGCTTTCCACTCCCAAACTGGCATGCTGATGTCACCAATGCCCTTGGCGTCACAAGATCCCAAAGGCACACTTCCATTGTTACCTTAGCTGACATCTCAAACACATTCAATGTATTTGCTTTTCCTCGAACCAATTTCTTGATTTGGCTCCACTGATGCCATAGACTTCTGTTTTTCATTCAACTTGCTGGTCAGTCCTTGCTGGCACCCTCCCCCTTCTCTCTCCTTCTCTTCCACTCAGTCTTCAAAGGTTGACATTCCAATCAAAGCTTTAGCTTTCTCTCTTGTGTTTAACGTGAATCTTTAACGTGAGCTACAGGTCTTGAAATTACATCACACATTGATCTCTTAACCTCATATCTTACCATACTTCAACACTCTGTCTATGGTACCGTCACTTTGATGAAATATGGAGTTTTTAAATTAAAAGTACAACCCCCAAAATGTAAATTTGCCAGAGGAGACTTTTTTTCAGGCCATGATGTGGAAAAGATACAGGAAAAAGTTTTTACAAAAATATGACCAACATGGTCATGAGGACTGAGAGACAGTTAATGCCATGTGCATGATAACGCAGGGATGTGTGTAAATGCTTGACGCCAGAAGTGAAATTTATTTGGATAAAGCGATATGGTAGTAGGCAAGAAACAACTGAGGTAGACAATAGTCAGTAAAAGAATTTTTAACTAGAGCATAAGATTTAATTCTTCCTTAGAACCCACTTAAATATTATTGTAGGTCAAGACTTGTGATTTTGCACTTTGGATAGCTGAGCTTGTCCTACGTTATCTACGTTACTTGGACAATTAAGCGAGGATGGTGTTGCCCGAGAAGAGACATTCTGTTAGGCTGACCCATATGAATTGCTGATAATTATCCATTTTGCCCCCTTTTAAAACCATTAAACGGTGGCACCACCTAATATATAAATGCACGTTAGCTTTGTGAGTTTTAAAATTAATAGCTACATAAGTACATGTGCTCTTGCTTTCTGATGTTTATTAGTTTCTTCAAACTACTTGGCTTTTAAAAATGGTATCCATTTATTGGTAAAATACTAGCAATTTTTGAATGAAACATACAATACTTGTATTATAGCCAACAAATAATGTATCTGTGCCAGAATTAATCTCTTTGACATAGCATTTTCTGAAAGTAATTTGTTTATCTCTTCCATAGTACATGCTTGTACAAAACTCTTTTGTGAATATAACACATAGGTTCATCTTTTTCATTAAGCACTTTGAACATAGCCAGGTGCTGTGGCGATGGGGGGAATTTCAAATCTAATATATTAAAAAAATAGCATAGCTACTATTTGTTCTTTGACACTTTTACTATTTATAAAAAGGCTCTATGGATATATTCTCTTATTCAATTTTCATGTTTCACTTCTGTAGAATTTAACAGGAGTTGAGAGTGTTAATGAGAATATCCTTTGGTAGTATTTTTCAAAGCTCCAATTCCAAAGACTTCTAACTACTTCTTTGTTATTGGAAACAAACGATAATTTTGATGTGTTAAAGACTTAATAAGAAACATGTATAATACCTATTTTTATTACAAACTTTCTCCCATTGGTATTATATGTGTATTTTTGTACAAGGGAGATACCACCTAGAGAGAGGTTTATATTTAGGCTTATAATTTATCAGGTAAGTGATTTGCTTTTAAATTGATGTTTAAAACTATTCATATGATAAAATGAAATCTAAATTAACCTCGAAAGTAAACCATTTTCTACTCTAATAAAACGTAGTTTTTTTTTTTTTTTAATGTTTCTGAGTCTTAAATAAATAGGAGATGGAAGGCAAATATAATGCCCTTAATTTCATAAACTGTTAATTAGCACATCTCAAAATCCTGTTTCACTAAAAATGAACCCCATTGCAAGAAAAAACTAAAGAGTAATGAAAAGAAAACTCAAAATCAATACAGAATAACGGCAGGAGTTTTACCTTGGTGTGTTGGACAGTTTACATGTTTCCTAAATTGGCTTCACCTCGTAGTTTTAGTTGGAGATGGCAGGTGACACTGACCTGGGTCATGTGTTGTGAGGGATGATAAAGGACGGGAGCAAAGCCCTCCCTCATTGCCTTGGCAGACATTTCCCTCTGCATCACCATGGGTTCGACTTTTGTTTTCAGAGGAGCAGTTTTAGGTGAAAGCAAGGAATCTTCGTGTTCTGCCAAACGTGAAGCAGGGAGAGTTATTGTAGCAACAGCCACCTCTGCTCAGGTTTAGCTCGGATGTCAGCCTGACATTTGCTCAGGGCAGGTGGTCTCAAAGATTTGGCCTACAGTGTCTTTTTCCAACCCTTGGTGGAACTGGAGAAGCCGCCAAAAATGAGGCAAGAGTGAGAACAAGGCTGCCAGACAGCTGATCGACCATTCTCTATGTGCTAACAACCCCGTCATTTCACGTCCCCAGCTCTTCACATGTAAATTGGTATCTGTCCCACTGGTCTCAGGACAGTGTCGTGGGCTTAGATGAGACACTATATTCACAAGTTCTTTAGCAGCTACCAGGTATTATGCAGGTGGAAGGTGTAGGTTTACCATAGTCTTAATTTGAAGGCATTGATTTGGAAATCTTCCCCGGGGGGGTGGGGTGGGGTGGGGGACAGGAGGCATAAGTTCAAAGAAAGTGAACTAAACCATTTGAACTTCTGAACAGTCTCTCCTCCAGCGGCTATTTATCTCTATTGTGAAGCTTTAGTCTGTGGCTCTGGGTCTTAAACTTAACAAGTACCTGATGTATTTATAAAAATGCGGCTTCCCTGGCCGCAATCTTTGGTATTTAAGGTCAGTGAATTTTTACGAGTCTGGTGATTCTGGTGAAGAGGTCAGTATGGAGTGAGACTACCCAGCTTCCATGTTCGTATGGAATATCCTAGCATTTAAGGGTGTTAGCCTTTGGGTCAGCTGTGACATTTATCCCTAGGTACTCTTAGGCAATGGTATGGATGTCATTTTTTACCCCTACAAATTTGTTTGTTCACCAATGTGATGGTATTTGGAAACAAAGCCTTCGGGAAGGAATCAGGTTCTGAGGATGAAGCTTAGTGCCCTCATCCGAAAAGACAGAAGACTCTTGTCCCTTCTTCTGCTCCCAGCCATGTGGGCATATGAACCAAGGATTGCCTTCCATAAACCAGAAAAAATGGTTCACACCAGAACCCTGCCATGATGGCACCTTGATCCCGGACTTACACGCTCCAGAACTGTGAGAAATAAATTCTTGTTTATTTAGGCCACTCAATCTGTGGTAATTGTTACAGCGGCCTGAACAAAGACAGGCAAATAGGTGTATTTTCCCATTCATTTTTCATTCATGCCTTCATTGAATATTTACTGAGCATCTATTATGCTAGATCCTGGCCTAGGTACTGGAGATGGAAACAACCACGTTGACAAACTCCTTCCTCCTGAACTTCTGATGCTAGTGATAGGAAGGCAGGTAACAAACAAACAAAACTGGCTGACAATTCACACTGGGAAAATATCAATACAGGTGTTCATAGACAGTAGTCACAGGATTTATTTTAGTAAGTTGGTCAGAACTGATGAAAATGCAGTATCATCTGGTCACTGACTACGTTCATGATGTTCAATCTGAGGCTACACATTTTTTAAGTATTTCTAGTTTTCTCATCGGTGAAATGAGATAAATTTGGGAACTACTTTGCAAGATTGTTGGTAGGATTAAATATGATCCCTGCAGAACAGTTAGCAGATTGTCAGGTACGTAACAAATGTTCAGGAAGCGTTAGCGGTGACTGTTATTATTATTATTTCTATTATTTTGGCTCTTAGTATGGTGAAGGAGCCCTCTACTAAGCACTAAGTAAGCAAAACAAAGCTATTGGGTAAACAATGTGATAACTTTCTTCCTTTGTGGGATTTTATTAGTGACTCAACAGAGAAAATGGCTCTATGATAACATTTATACCTTAGGTAAATTAAATTGTATTTGTATATATCATATAGATCTGTTTGTTTATTGATATATATGATATGTGTGTGTGTGTAGGTATATATATGCCACAAGCCGATCTGTTTAAAGTGGTTGAATAAGTCAAATTCATTGCACCACCGAGGGAAAGGCTGTGATTAGGGCTTCAGATCCAGTTCAGACCAGAAGTATAGATCAGGCTTTAAAAACTTTTTTTTAATGTTTTTATTTATTTTTGAAGGGGAGAGAGACAGAGCATGAGCAGGGGAGGAGCAGAGAGAGAGGGAGACACAGAATCCGAAGCAGGCTCCAGGCTCTGAGCTCAGCACAGAGCCCGACGCGGGGCTCAAACTCACAAACCGTGAGATCATGACCTGAGCTGAAGTCGGCCGCCCAACCGACTGAGCCACCCAGGTGCCCCTAGATCAGGCTTTAGATCCAATTTCCCATCAGTCTCTGGTTCTGCTTGGCTCTTTAGGTTTCATCCTCAGGCAACCAAATGGTGGTGCTAGGTCCAGGGCTCATATCTGAAACCGGTTAGATCCAGTGGAAACTAGAGCATTGTTTCCAAAGGATTTTTCCGAAGTGAGAATTATTTTCTTTCTCAGAAACCTCAGGCAAATATCTCTCTGCATCTCCTTTGGCAATTGGGGAACTTGCTTGTTTTTGACCAATCTCAGTAAAGAGGAGAAATGCCATTTGATCGCTGGCATGGACCTTCCCTTCCCTTTCCAATCACTCTGGAAAGGGCAATTATCCTAATTGTGGTGGGCTAATCAGGGCCAAGCCTGAATTTGGAAAAAAGTTCTTAGATCATTTGATTATACAATGCAGAAGGGACTGCTCCGAAGACCATCACCCCCTATAGGTGATTCTGGAATCCTTCTTAATCTCACACAGGGCTTTAGTGTGTCAGGTCACAAGTGTAAGAGAACTGACCTGAAGTGCTCAGAAAGGAAGTAAACGTGACCTGAGGGAGTAATACTTTGGCCTCAAGAGAAGAGCTAATATGGCTGCTGTGTGTGTGTGTGTGTGTGTGTGTGTGTGTGTGTGGTGTCAAGCTGAAGTTCAGAAATGTGTTTGGGATAAAGCAGTTGTTCCTTCATTCTTACATTTATTAAATGCCTAGACACTAAATGCCCTCCAGGATGTGGATGTGAGGGCAAGAAAGGAGTGAGGGGTAAGAGTGGAGTATAAAATTGGGAACCTAGAGGGGTTCCCCGGGTGGCTCAGTCGACTAAACGACCGTCTCTTGATTTCGGCTGAGGTCATGATCTCTCTGTTTGTGAGTTCGAGCCCCACATCTGGCTCTGTGCTGACAGTGCGGAGACTGCTTGGGATTCTCTTTCTCCCTCTCTTCCTGCCCCTCCTGTGCGTGCGTGCTCTCTCTCTCAAACAGATAAATAAACTTAAAAAAATTAAAAAAAAATTGGGAACCTAGAAAGGAGTCATGGTCGTACAGTCAGTAGATTAATTGCATCATTCTGAAAGGTAAGGTAGGCTAAAAGAGGGTATTCTATACCCCCTGGCCCCTGAGAAAGGAGACAAGGGGACAAAGGGAAGGAGACCTAATTGTTTTACCAAATGATGTTATGATCTGTCCCAGCATTAACCACCAAAATTTGCCTAAATTTACGTCACTTGGACCATTATTTATTTACTATTTTCCTCAAATAAACTCTTTTAAACCTAATTTTGTTTTTATCTTCCTAATCCACAAATGGACCAGTTTAATTTGCTTATTATATTTTGGTATGTATTCACTAAATACATAATCCAATTTTTAATGAGTAAAATGAAAAAAAAAAGTCTTTCTGCATACCCCTTGAAATAATCTTCCACCATGGAACCTGTCTCACACTTTGGGAAGCCTGGCTTTCTTCTGATCATCCCTTTGGGAGCCCTGAGATTTTAATTTCAGCCTAAGCAACCCATCCACAGGGCTCTAAGCCTCTAGGTTTGGGTGTCCTTTAGCTTACCAATTCTTTGGGAAGCATTTTCTGGGAATTCCAACTTTTATTTCTAAATATCCCTAAGCCATTTTCCCCTCACCCCTGGTGGCTGAGTCCTGAGAAAGTTCCCTTTCTTATTTTCCTAAGATGGAGTGAGAAGTCAGGTGTCTCTGTTCTCCATTTCTGCCCACAGTCTTGGTGTTCCAGACTCAGCATCTGGAGTGAACGCTTTCTCCATTGCAGCTTGGTCGACGCGTCAGCTGTGACATTTGCCTTTTACAGATTAAAAAAAAAAAAGAGGTCCCCTTATGTGCTGTTTGTGCTAACTCTCCTGACACATTTATTTTTGATTTATTGCATATTAGATTTCAGGTCTTCAATTTGCATCTTGCTGGCAAATAGATCGCGTCAGAAGGTTATGTCGTGGCGCACGTCTGGAGATGTATGTACATAAAATACAGGCACGTTCAAATGGCAAAGCTCAAAGATGGAAACAAAGGACACACCATAAGTGTTTGACCCGAATTGTTTTACCCTTTCTGTTGCATAAGTGTCAGAATATAAAGTGGCATCATTTAAAAATACGGGAGGTTACTTCTGAAGTTATTTGTTGGCGGTTGTGTTTTATTTTCCGCCCCTGGATTGAAAGTAATGACTGACTTTTGGAAATAGGTTTTTTATTGCAAAATATACAAGTACCAAAGGGAAGTTTTTAAAAAAAGTTTATGTCAATTTTCACATTGTGTCATGATGAATGAAATAGAAAAACACGAACAAATTCCTTCTACAGGACTTCCATTAAAAGCATTTATAAAAGCGGGCTTTCTCTCTTTCATTCATTTAAGAAGTACCGTTGAGACAAGGATACCCGTCTAATAGAATTGGCTATTTAGTTTGAAATTTCTTGTTTTGTTATTCATAAGCTTAGATGGCTGGCTTCTGGCTAACCTTAATCAGTTAGGAGCGCAACAGTCTGAGCCAGGCACAGCCTCCAGGCTCTCAGTTTCCTTTAACTGGAAAATGGGCACAATAATAACTGAGTTAACAGCCGCTCTGTAGACCTGTTAAGGGAGTTGAATGAGAAAATTTATTTGAAACCGGTTTGCAAATTCCATGGGACTATAAAATGAATAACAACACTGCAACATATCTATAGCACACACGTAAGATATTTATAAGTTATATAATTTGTATCATATAAATTAGCACATATGGCAATTATTTAATGATGGTCAATGATACCACACCACCTTATACATTTAAAATGTGTCCAGCACTAATAAACATGCTTTCAATTTAAAAGATCCTTGTCCATCTATGTCTGAAAGGGCACTGACATATAGTTATCCTACTGGTTTGATCTTTAAGAGTATTTCTGTATTACTTGTGATTAACATGGATTTTAATACTGAATTAATTGCTATGGTTGCTTGAAGTTTGAACTTCTATTTTGTATTTTTTAAATGGCTTCTGTTGGAGTCGCCTTGTTAAATTGGGCTGTATAAACATGCAATTATTTATACCAATTCATGTCAGGGCCATGGTTTAACGACTGCCAATTTCCCACTGTTGCAATTTTAGCCATAACAGGTCTTGAGTTATTTGAATTAAATAGTTCTCTGTCTTGAAGCCATACTTTTTGAATTTGCCTTGCAAGTCATACCTTCATTCGATTTTTAAAAGTAAAATTACTTTATACATATATATGTTACACATACAGAAATTTAAACGTGTATGAGATGTAGTCACAATTCTTAAAACGTTGCTGTTGTTAATTCTGACCCACGATGTATGTTTCAGAAACAGTAAATAAAACTTTCACTTAAAAAGGTGTTCTTCATACTTGAAAATAACTTTAATTTCCTTGGATGTCAGTACTCTGTAATTAAGTAATCCCTGTTTTACAGAAAAAAAAAGTGTTAGATGTAAATACATAATTCTGCCACCGCAGTTAACAGAAATGTTATCATTAAGGGTTTTCTACATTCTTGAGGAAGGTAATAAATGCCCCCAGGGCTGTCCTTTTTTTTTTTTTTTAATTTTTTTTTAACGTTTATTTATTTTTTGAGACAGAGAGAGACAGAGCATGAATGGGGGAGGGGCAGAGAGAGAGGGAGACACAGAATCAGAAGCAGGCTCCAGGCTCTGAGCCATCAGCCCAGAGCCCGATGCGGGGCTGGAACTCACGGACCGCGAGATCGTGACCTGAGTTGAAGTCGGACGCTTAACCGACTGAGCCACCCAGGCGCCCCTGTCCTTTTTTTTAAAAGACGCACTAATCATATTGACTATCCAGTTCTAGCAGGGAAACAGAAAAACACAGAAGACATAGCATCAAATACTTATGGGGGAAACGTTCTGTTCGTCAACCTTGGCTACCGTGAATGTCATTATTAACCAAGATTTGCTATCATAAAGTATCTTGTAGTTCTCACAATTCTTAATTCTCTAAATTGAAATAGGCGCTTTTTGCAATATTGCGATTCCCAAATTTACTCCTGGTTTTGTAGATAATTTTTTTCTTTTTTTAACAGATAATTTTATTTTTGTAATGGATAATTTCCACCAATTTATTCAATTTGCCTTATGGGACACACATAGTATATGGTGGTCTGACTTAGTTCTAAGCTTGATCTTTTGCCTACTTCTGAATCATCAACAAAATTCACGTAGTGTCCAGGTAAACTCAGCAGCCACTGAGTTTGTTATGTTTTCACCATTAATTCTGGCAAAACTTTTTTATAGCAGTGTGGAATGTTGGCATCACTAGACTTTCCAGGGGAGATCAAAGAAGTTTGTGTCTGAGAAAGGAAAGGTTGACATGATGTACTGTTACACTTCAGAGCCAAATGTGTACATTAGACCCATTTTCAACAAGCCCAAGCCACTTTCAGAATGTGCCTGATTTGGATCAAATTGTCTTTTTTTTCCCCCTTCAGAGCTTGGCTTCACTTATCTGTTTCATATTTTTCTTAGAACAAATGAGCTAAGAAATTCCTGAACAAAAGTTGTGAAACTCCATAGTCACCCACTAAATAAATTTAATTTAGCAGTTTGTCTGAAAACTATTCATCAAAAGGGGAAAAATACACCAGAAAAACATTTGTGGGTCTATGTCTTTTTCCAACATCTCCGAAATGAATTTTCTTGATTGTGTATGCTGAATCATTCAGAGGCACACATAAAAGAAATTTGACATACATGTAAGTAATTTGTAGGCAGAGACAATATTTGTGCTCAAATTTGAGCCAATTTTCTCTATAGCTTCGTTGCTCTGCACTCATAAAAGATTACATTTAATTCATTCAATTCAGATGATTTCAGACTTTGTCCCTGTAAGTAATATTAATTGTATTTGAATTGCAAATGACCGCATAATCTCATTTTTAATTTCAAGCCTGGGGACCAAAAGATTCTACTAAAATCCAAACAGATGTTCAACATGAAGAATGTTTACAGACTTACTGAATAAAATGTTTTTTGGTCACTAAACTTTTTTGATATTAACAAAAGGTTTTTAAGAAAAGAAACCCATTTTTGTGTGTGGCCTCATTTACACAACAATTGTGTGTGCAATCAATAATTAACATTTCTTACTTTCTACATTATAGAATTTGGAGGACACAACAAAGTGTTTATAAAGTAATTGTCTGGACTTGTACTTCCAGCGGGATGGGATAAAAGGGACAACTTTAACCCTCCACCCATCAATATAATTTTATTTATTTAGGGGGAAAAAAAAGCATATGAAACAATGGCTTTCAGATCCTGGACAATAATCAGTGAAGGTCAGTGATCCTGGAGAAGAGGGAAATAAACATGCTAAGTCCTAGAATTGCCTTACCTTATTGCCTGGAGAGTTTCCGGGCCACAGTACAGGAGGAAATGGAGGCAAAACTAGGTGGTTACATGATTAAGGAGAAGAATTGGAAAGTTTAGGAGGACAAGTAGTGGGGGCCCTAGGACAGACAAATGGTGAGATACAGTTGCACTGAAAGTGAATGAGTTTTAGAGATATACCAAGTGTTCCCTCCTCCAAGTTTTCAGCTGAATGCTGATCCGTGCATGCATATGAGCAAACTACCAGTCCTGGAAAATAACAGAAGACAGAAAAATCCTAGAGCTACACTGAGCCTTAAGAGTTGATGTCCTCAGCAGTCAAGATGTAAAAATTTCATAAAGCATGGGACATTGAGTGCAGTGTTGTAAAATATAGCCTCAGTAGTAGAGAAAAACCAGCCCTGGGCTAAAAGCTTTTCTGGTCCTACCTAGCAAGGCTCACATATAAGCTTGGAAAAAGATCAAATTATTTCCACATGACCTGAGAGTACCAGGAAAAAAAAAAAAAGAAAGAAAGAAAGAAAGAAAGAAAGAAAAGAAAAGAAAAAAGAAAAAAAGCTTCAGTACTTTCTATTTAAAAAAAAATGTTTGAATGCTTTTTATTTTTATTTTTTTATTTTTTTTATTTTTTTAATGTTTATTTACTTATTTTGAAAGAGAGAGGACATAGGGAGGGGCAGAGAGAGAATCCCAAGCAGTTTCCATGCTGTCAGCGCAGAGCCTGATGTGGGTCTCCATCTCATGAACCATGAGATTATGACCTGAGCCAACATCAAGAGCTGGATGCTTAACCAACTGAGCCACCTGGGTTCCCTTTTGAGTATTTTTTAAAACATGTAATATTTGCAAAAATAATCAGAAAAATTTCCAGAAGTAAAAAAGGTCAGAAAAAATAAAGCACAGAAAAGTAACTACAAGAAGGCACATCATAATTAAATTGATTAATACCAGTGATAGAGAAGAAAATCTTAAAATCAACTAGAAAAAAAAACACATAGTGCATATAAAGAATAAGAATTAAGATGACAAGTGATTTGTTTTAGGAAACAAGGCAAACCAGACAACAGTAAAGCAGTATTTTGCAACTACTGAAAGAAAATCAAGTTGTCAATCTGGAAGTTTAAATCTGGTATAAAAACTTTCTAAAACTAAGGCAAAATAAAATATTTATTTCTAGAACACAAAAGATGAATAGTTAATTACGATTAGACTTTCAATATAAGAATGTCAAAAGAAGTTCTTCAAATGGAGGGAAAATTACACCAAATAGATAGTTGGATCTACACAAAAGAATGAAGAATACCAGAATTAGTAACATGTAGATACATACAAACTAATTTTTTTATTTAAAAAAATCATTTTAAAGATAAATCAGTTAACCATAAAGTAGTGTAATGCCATTTGAAGGTAGACCGTAAGAAGTTAAAGATAAATGCCAGAAAACCTGAAAGCAAGTGCCAAATAAATACACACAAAAAGTTAAAATGAATAAACCAACATAGAGATAAAATGAAATCATTAAAGGTAATCAATTCTAAATAAGGAAGAATAAGAAAGAAAAAAAGGAACAACAAACAAGCTGAATAAAAAAAAAAAAAGTAACGGAATGGTAGATGTAAACCCAATTGTGTCAGTAATCACATTATATATAAATTGTCTAAACACTTCAATTAAAAGGCAGAGATTGTCAATTTCTCAGACTGTATAAAAAAGCAAGGGTCCACTATTAGCTGCCTACAAGAAACTGACTTTAATGCCACAAAGAAGTTGAAAATAAAAGGATAGAAAAGGATATATCATTCTAATACTAATGAAAGGAAAGTTGGAATATCTATATAAAATTAGAAAATGTAAGGGCACCTGCGTGGCTCAGTCAGTTGGGTGTTCCACTTCAGCCTGGGCCCTGATTTCACAATTCAGGGGTTCAAGAAGCCCCTCATTGGGTCTGTGCTGTCAGCTCAGAGCCTGGAGCCTGCTTCAGATTCTGTGTCTCCCTCTCTCTCTGCCCCTCTCCTGCTTATACTCTGTTTTTTTCTCTCTCTCTCTCTCTCAAAAGTAAATAAACATTTTTAAAAAAAACAAAGAAAGAAAATGTGATTACAGAGAAAGGAGTTTAATGAGTGATAAAGGTCATTTCATAAAGTAGTCAATTAATCACGAGGACATTAACAATTATGAATGTTTATCTAATAAATTTTCAAATACATGAATCAAAAGCTATCATGACTAAAAGGATAAATACACCAATTCACAATTATCGCCAAAGATACCGACATCACTCTCTCTGCAATTGATAGAAAATGTACAATGAAAATTGGATCCGTAAGGATTGGACACAAAAGACTTGAACAATACAATCACCTGCTTCACCTGGTTGATTGTCACTTCACCCAACAACAATGGGGTATGCATTTTTTCAAGCACATACAGTAATTTTCAGAGCATACCATATTCAAAGCCATAAAACAAGTCTCAATAAATTTAAAAGTATTCAAATAATACGAAAATATGATCATAATGGAATTGAATTAAGAAAGAAATAATGGAAAGATATCTTTAAAAAGTCCTCAAAGGTTGGAAACTAAAGAACCTACAGCAAAACTGAATGGTAAATGAAAAAGATAATGAGAATGTACAGCAAAACCTTGGTTTGCAAGCACAATGCTCTCCAGAAACATTCTTGTAATCCAAAGCACTCGTATATCCAAGCAAATTTCAAGAACCATTGGCTCAGTTGCGATCAAGTAACATTCGGCAATATGTACTACTCGTATTTCAAGACACTGCTCATTTATCAATTTAAAATTTATTAGAGGGGTGCCTGGGTGGCTCAGTCGGTTAAGTGTCTGACTTCAGCTCAGGTCGTGATCTCGTGGTTCATGAGTTCGAGCCCCACATTTGGCTCTGTGCTAACAGCTCAGAGCCTGAAGCCTGCTTGTTTCTGTGTCTCCCCCTCTCTGCCCCTCCCATGCTCACACTCCCTCTCTCTCTGTCTCAAAAATAAACATTAAAAAAGATATTAGAAATGTTTGCTTGTCTTGTGGGACACTCGCAGAGCAAGTTACTTGCAATCCAAGGTTTTACTGTATTTTGAGCTGAGCGAAAATAATAATCACATATCAAAAATGGTGTTGTGTAGTCACAGCATTTCTTAGAAGAATTTATAGCAATGAAAAAGCACAGAAAATTTATAGCGTCTTTCAAAACTGAAACATTAGGAGTAAATTAAACCCAAAGTAAACAGAACAAAAGAAATAATAAATATAACAACAGAAACCAAGAAAATATAAAACAATAGTAACAAATAAAACCAATGACATAAAACTGGTTTTCTGAGAGAATCAATAAAATTTATAAATCACTAGTCAGACTGATCAGGAAAAAATTAGATTAGACACAAATTTCCACTATCAGAGATGACAGAGGAAGGATCACTGCAGAACTTAGGGAAATGGGAAAGGATGATTAGGAAAAAATATAAATAAATTGATGTCAATTTATTTTATAATTTAGGTGAAATGAAAAATTCTTTGAAAGACACCAACTACTAGAGCTCCTCAATAAGATAGAAATAGAGATAGAGGGGTGACTGGGTGACTCAGTCGGTTGGGCATCTGACTTCGGCTCAGGTCGTGATCTCACGGTCGGTAGGTTCGGGCTTCACGTCGGGCTCTGTGCTGACAGCTCAGAGCCTGGAGCCTGCTGCAGATTCTCGGCCTCCCTCTCTCTCTCTGCCCCTCCCCCACTCATGCTCTGTCTCCTTTGCTCTTAAAAATAAATAAACATTAAAAAATTAAAAAAAAAGAAAGAGAGGTAAAAACAATAGCTAAATAGACATACGTGAATAGCCTGCATCCACTAAAGAAACGGAATTAGTAGTTACAAACTCTCTCCAAAGGCAACACCAGAGCCAGATGACATCACTGGTGAATTCTTCTTAACGTTTAAGTATAAATAATGCCAAGTTTACATAAATGTTTCCAAAAAGTTAAAGAGGAGGCGATACCTCTCAATTTTTTTTATGAGACCAGCATTGACCTGAATTCGCAACTAAATAAATACATTAAAAGAAAACTACAGAGCAATCTGCATCATGAACATAGATATCAACATATTTAAAATTTAACACATCAGGAAACGGTGCTAAAACTGTGGGATATCTACAGGTAAGACAAACAAAACTCCAAAACAAAGAATGTAAAAGGACTTAGATCTATACCTTGTACCATATAAAAAAAATTGCAAGTAGATAATACACCTAAATATACAGCTACAAATTATAAAATTCTGCCAGAAAATACATGAGAAAATATTCGTGACCTTAAATTAGGCAAATATTTCTTAGAAAAACACACAAACACAAGCCATAAAAGAAAAATCGATGAATTGAACTTTATTAAATTAATAGCTTCTGTTCCTTGGGAGATATTGTTAAGAAAATGAAAACATGGGGCACCTGGGTGGCTCAGTCAGTTTAGCGTCTGACTATTGATATTGGCTCTGGTCATGATCCCATGGTCATGTGGGGATAGAGCCCTACATCAGGCTCTGCACTGAATGTGGAGCCTGCTTGGGATTCTCTCTCTCCCTCTTTCTGCCCCTCCCCTGCTCACTCTCTGTTTCTCAAAAGAAATAAGTAAATTTTTTTTTAATGAAAATGTGCTCAGCTGGGGAGCAAGTATTTGCAAGTTGAATATCTTAAAAAGAACTTCTACTGAGAACACATAAAGAAATTTCAAATGTCGGGGTGCCTGGGTGGCTCAGTTGGTTGAGCATTTGACTTCAGCTCAGGTCATGATCTCACAGTTTGTGAGTTTGAGCCCCACATCGTGCTCTGTGAGGACAGCTTGGGGCCTAGAACCTGCTTCGAATTCTGTGTCTCCCTCTCTTTCTCTCTGCCCTCCCCGCTCATGCTCTGTCCATCTCTCTCTCTCAAAAATAAATAAAACATTAAAAAATTAAAAAAAAAAGAAATTTCAAATATCAACAAGAAAGCAACCAGTAAAAAAATGAGCATAAGATTTAAACAAATTGTTCACCAAATGAAACCCAGGGATGGTAAATAAACACATGAGACGCGTGCGACGTCGTTAATACTTACAGGAAAGGAAATTAAAATCACAATGGAATGCCTTTCAATACCTATAAGGATGAAAATAATAATAAATGGAGCAATAATGCCAAATTCTGGTGGAGATGCAGGGAGCAAGTAAAATGTTCATATGCTGCTGGAAGGAATGCAAAACGAGGAAGCCTCTTCAGTCAACAGTTTGGCAATTTCTTATATCCTTAAACATACACTTATCGCATGGTTCAATGACCCTACTCTTCATTGTTTAAATGAAATGACAAATTATGTTCGCATACAAGTCTGTACTCAAATGCTTAGAGCAGTTCCATTTGTAATCATCGAAAATAGGAAGCAATCCAAATACTCTTCAACTGGTGAATGGATGAACAATGTGTGGTATACCCACCCATACAGTGGAATAAAACTCAGCAATAAAAAACAATGGACTATGGACACGTACAATGATGTGGAGGAACCTTGTATTTGTTTGCTAGGACTTTTGTAACAAAGTACCACAAACTGGAGGCTGAAACAACAAAAACGCATTTTCTCACAGTTCTGGGGGCTGGAAGTCCTGAAGTCAAGAGGTCAGCAGGATTGGTTCCTTCTGTTTCATGGCTCTCTCACAGCTTCTGCTGGTTTGCCGGCAATCTTTGGTGCTCCTTGGCTTTTACAAGCGTCACCCTGATCTGTCTTCACCTTTACGTGGCACTCTCCACAAAAGCCTGTCTGTGCCCAAGTTTCCTCTATGACACCAGTCGTATTAGACTAGGAGCCCATCCTATGCCAGTATGACCTCATCTTGACTTAACTAATTGCATCCACAGTGATCCAATTTTCTAAGTCACACTCTGGAGCACTAGGGATTAGGAATTCAACCTATGGATTTGTAGGGATACACTTGAACTCATTACAAACTCCACATGCCTTATGCTAAGAGAAAGAATCCGGGCGCAAAAACTATATACCTTGTTTATTCCGTTTGTATGACTTTCTGAAAAAATAAAAACGGTAGGGACAGAAAATGGAGCGGTGGTTGCCAGGTTGACAGGGAGGGGAAGGGACAGACTGCAAGGTTGTCGGGAGAAATTTTGCACAGCGACAAAACTGTTGTACAGATTGATTGTGGTGGTGGGTATATGACCTCATTTTCTTGCTAAAACTTATTTAACTGTACCCAAAGAGGGTGAATGTTAATCTATGCTAATTGTACTTTAACAAAAGAGTGTGGAGAACAACAAGAAACGGTTACCAATTATGGACATTTTTCATGTAAAGCCTTGCATTTCCATGAGCAGGAATTATCTTTACTATAGAGTGAGGCTGGAAAAATAAGTACTTCCATTCTTCACTGGCCACCAGCTAAGTACAAAATTGGTACAAAGGAAAGTATTTGGGCAAACTAAAAATCTCTATATATGCATAGCCATTGAACCATTTATGGAAATTATTCCTAAGGGAATAATGTGCGTTATGAAAGAAACATAATTTAGGAATCATGGATAAAAGACAAATATAAAAGACACCTCACTGAAAACGTTTTCTAAAGATTTTATTTATGCAAATGTTAGGGACCATATGCTAAACCTTGCAGTTTAGCATGCAGAGACCTCATTTTCCAATGGCCCAGGAGATCTTGCCCAGAGTTACAAAATTATTTAAAGTTATTTCACGTAACCAAACCAATCTATTCTGTAGAACCAAGTAAGTGTTAAAAAAATCTATCCTCAGTAGGAAGAGGTCAGCTATACTATAAAAAACCATGTGTTTATTATATTTTTAATTGTCCTTTGGGTCAATTATGTCTGTATGCATTTGTATTACCCCAAGAATGAAATTTATATTGGCCTGGAGCAGAAATATTATTCCTTCTAAGGTCCATCTGGCCATTTGCAGTTTTACCTATTGGCAGGTTTCCAAACAAGATCCAACATGCTCCAAAATAGATCCTCTCTTGTATTTAGAATTGCATATACACTTTCAAATGTGTTGTCAATGCACACAAAAGTTTCAACTTCTTAGGCTCTCCATTATTCTTCAAGCAAACGCTTAACTGTATTTATTTATTTATTTTTAATATCTTCCTTTTTAGAAAAAATATTTAAGCAATCTCTACACCCAATATGACCTCACGACCTCAAAGTTAAGAATTGCATGCTCTTCTGACTGAGCCAGCCAGGCACCCCAACAGGAGTTTAACGTTAAAAAATGATTTATAAGGGAGCGCCTGGCTGGCTCAGTCAGTTGAGCATCTGACTCTTGATTTCAGCTGAGGTCATGATCCCAAGGTTTGTGGGTTCGAGCCCCACATCGGGCTCTGTGCTGACAGCTGGAGCTTACTTGGGATTCTCTCTCTCTCTCTCTCTCGATGAATAAATAAACATCTTAAAATTTTCTTAATAAAAAAATAATTTATAATGTCCTCCATGATCCAGCCCTTGTTTGCCCCCTTTGTTCCATCTGTAATGATTCTCCTGTTCCTCAGTATGCTCGGATTAAAAGGGATTTATTTCAGTTTCTAGATTGTGCCACAGTCTCGTTTCTTGTGCCTTTGTACATGCTGTTCCTTATTCCTAGAACATACTATCCCTTCTTCTAACCAACTTCTACTCAGATTTGAAATCTTGGCTGAGATATCTCATTCAATCTTGGAACTAACAACATTATAGCAGTTGTCACAGTGACAACACAGTACAATCACCTGTCCACCTTGATAAGGGATTGGGACTGAGTCTCTCATTTCCTGTTGCATCACCAGGTCCTAACATACAAAAGGTATATATTGAATATGTAACAGTGGATATCATGCAGTTTCTTTTTGAATATTATAATATTTTCATGGGATGAATTCGATTCTGTTCTTAAAATGGTTTGTAGAAAAGACCCAGAGATGTGGAGCCCAAAGGTTCTGGTGCTTGGGTCCTGAGTTTGCTGTGAATGTGATCTGTAATGAGTTACTCAACCTCCCTGATCCTTAGTTTCTTCAACCATAAATGGGGCCAATAAAAATACCCTTGTTACTAGTCTAACTTCAGGAACAAACTAGGTCATGCACATGAAACATTTCTTTTGAAACGATGAAGGGCTATACATATGTCCGTTATTTTATTGTCCACATTTCAGCAGAAGTCTCATGAGTAACATTTGGTGGTGGGTGAGTTGTCACTTCTCTTAAATTTCTATCAGCATCTATCAACAGTAACAATAAATGGATGTACAAACTAAGTGAAGCAGTATGCTTGTTATGCAAATACGTTGCCATATGCCCTGAGTTGCTAATTCCAAGTGTATTTTTTGCTCCTCCTATAAAACAATTTCAGAAGTATCACCACTCTAACCTGCAAGTTTCTTACAGCTACCAGCACCTATAAATCAAAACCCATCCCATATGAATTTGCTTAAAATTAAATTGGCCAGATCTATCACGGAGACTCTTTCAGTCTCCTTATTCTATCATTGAATACCATTGAAGTGAAGTTTTGAATAATGAGAAAAGCATAATTGGGCATACAGTTAGCACCAAGATCAATAGAGGAAAAAGTGTTTTATTAATGGATTTTCAAAGGTGTTATCTATAGAATAGCCTCCATTTAGGAAACGGTGACATTTGACTAATTAAAACCTGAGGTATCTCCAATGGCTCAGTTTCAACACTGTCTCCTCTTTTGACTGTCAAGGAGTGTCTTTAAATAAGGTGTGTGGGGCTCATTGATTTGCATGAATTCTTCTGGTTTCTGTCATCTAAGAGTCTAAAAGTCATGTCTTACAATTTTTGAATGTTTATGGGCTTTGACAGTTCCCATCTGCTGTGGGGATGTCTAAGTGCCCCAAGCCTAGTTGGCAAAACTCAGTGAAATCTTTGTTTTTACTTGATAAAATTTAAATTATTTATAGTGGTTATGTCTCACTGATTATTAGAGAGATTTTTTTTGATGACACAAGGATTTCCTGTCACCATTTTCCAGATTATGAATAAATGCAAGGTAAAATGACACACACTTCTTATTAACATGAACTTTCTGATATTGTGATTATAATTAGTTGGACTGTAGTCCCTTCATTAGTTATTTATTTATTCACCTTCATTTTCCACTTCATTTTGGAAAGGATTTGTGGTGTTGTCATTTCATTAAGAAAAGTGCAAGGGCAATTGGAACAGAAATGTCAAGTATTCAGAAATTGGCGACCTTGAAACAATCACCCTTACAACTCCACAGAGCAAAAATTTAACTATGGCAGAATGGCTTTCTACAAGAAAGGAACTAGGGTAGAATTCAGCCATGAATATCACATGTGTCAAGATGGCTGACCTACATGCCATAGTTGCCAACTATTTGGGCCCAATTCATGGACATTCATGTTGTCTTTAATGCTTTACTTAGTAAATATTTATTAAGAACCTACTGTGTGCCGTTGTCCTTAGTACTGAAGAAAGATAAAGAAAACAGAGAAGGTAACTGTTGTCCTCATGAAGCATACATACTAATAAAACAAGTCACACAATAAATAATAGGCAAAAAAAATTTTTTTGAAGAGTTCTGTGAAGGAAATACAGAGAGTTATGGCTGAAAACAGTGGAGTTGGGAAAGTCAGACAGAGCGACACTCTCCTGAATAAGTCTCCAGTTTCTCTGTTTGTTGTAAAATACCCTTTCAAATTAAAATGCGAGGTTGTGTGCTCTAATGTTATGGATTTAGGTACAACTTTTCACCTGCTGTAAAATCGTTCTTCCCAAAGATGGTATTGGTTATCTGGATTTAGGCAATGTTTCAGTTCCAATTACTGACTTTGTAATAACAAAATTACGCTACATAATATTTTTTAAGTTCTTACGATAGGCATGAATTATCTCCTTCAGTCTTCACAGACCATGAGCTAGGTATTTATTTTAACATTTAAATTCTCCTTTCCTAGCAAATTTCAATTACATGGTAGTGTTATCAACTATAGTCACCATGTTATATGTTGGATTCTCAGACCTTAGTCTTCCTACACTTGGAATCTTGTATGTTTTTATCAACTTCTTTTTTTCCTTGCCTCCGCTCACCCCAGCCCAGGTCCCCAGCAACCACATTTCTACTCTCTGTTTCTTTGAGATTTACTCTTTTTTTTTTTTTTTTTTTTTAAAGATGCCATGTATAAGTTGCACCAGGTAGCACTTTGTCTTTTTCCATCTGGCTTATCTCACTTAGTGTAATGCCCTCAGTATCCATCCGTGTTGTCACAAATGGCAGGATTTCTTTCTTTCTCATGACTGAATAACTGTGTGTGTGTATGTATAGGTATGTATGTGTGTATATATCTATAACTATCTATCTATATATCATCTACCTATCATCTATCTTGATATAAAGTGGTATGTAGAAATACATATATAAATATTAGATATATATGTGTATATATATATAATCTATTATCTATCCATAGATACATAATATATACATACATATCTTCTTTATCTTTATCTTCTTTATCCATTCATCCATTGATTGGGCACTTAAATTCCTTCCATGCTTTGGCTATAGCAAATAATGCCACAATGAACATGGGAGTGTGGGCATCCCCTCAATATCTTCTTTTCTTTTCCCTTGGATATATCCCCAGAAATGGGATTGTGTGGTCATATGATAGTTATATTTAAAAATTTTAAGGACCCTCTATATTGTTTTCCATAGTGGCTACAGCAATTTACATTCCCACCAACTGGGCACAAAGCTTCCCTTTTCTCTACATCCTTACCAACACTTGCAATCTCTTGTCTTTTTGAGAATAGCCACTCTAACAGGCAGGAGGTGATATCCCATTGTGGATTTGATTTGCATGCCCCGGGTGATTACTGATATTGAACAATTTTCACATACCTGCTGAGCATTTGTATGTCTTTGGAAAAATGTCTATTCAGTTCCTCTGGCCATTTTTTAATTGGATCATTTGGTTTTTATTGTTGTTGTTAGAGTTGTGTGAATTCTTTACATTTTTATAGTGACCCTTTCGTAGATATATGATTTAACAATATTTTCTCCCATCTCAGAGGATGCCTTTTCATTTTATCGGAGATTTTCTTTGTTGTGAAGAAGCTTCGTAAATTGACATAGTTCCAGTTGTTGATTTTAACTTGTGTTGCCTTTGATTTTGATGTCAGACCCAAAACATCATTGCAAAGAATGTCGTCAAGGAGCTTACTCTTTATCTTTTCTCTTGGGATATATGGTTTCAGTATTTTAATTTAAGTCTAATGCATTTTGATTCGATTTTTGTTCATGGTGTAAGATAGGGATCCTGTTTAATTTTTTTGCATGTGCTATCCAGGTTTCCCCCCACCACTTGTTGAAGAGATTATCCTTCCCCCATTGTATATTCTCGGCTCCTTTGTCATAAATTAATAACCATATATGTCTGTGTTTATTTGTGGGCTGCCTATTCTGTTCAATTGATCTGTATGTCTGCTTTAATGCCAGTACCACAGTGCTTTGATTACTAGAGCTTTGTAATATAGTTTGAGATCAGGAAGTGTGATACCTCCAGCTTTTTACTTTTTCTCAGTATTGCTTTGGCTCTTTGAGGTCTTTATGCATGAATCTCAAGATTTTGAGTTGCTGTAGTATTGCTATATATATATATATATATATATATATATATATATGCATATATATACATTTATTATTATTATTTATTATTATGAGAGAGTGGGAGAGGGGGGCAGAGGAAGAGAGAGAGAGAGAGAGAGAGAATCTTAAGCAGGCTTCATGCTCAGCACAACACAGGATGCGATTCCACAACCCTGGGATCATGACCTGAACCAAAATCAAGAGTTAGAGACTCAATTGACTGAGCCACCCAGGCACCCTTGTTAAATTATTTTTAAATCATTTTGTGCAAGTATAACATGGAAGTCATAGAGTGCACAAATCTTAAGTATAATATTTAATAAAATTTTATGAGGTGAATATACCAGATATGACATTACCAGTGACCAGAGAATGCCCTTGTACCAACTCCAGTTATTGCCTGCTGCCAACAGCAGCCACTTTCCTGAGTTCTATCACATTTGGTTAGGAAATTTCTTGTGAACACACATTCTTTTACATTGGGCTTATTTTTTTCTCCATGCCATATCTTTAGATTCATCCATTTGTTGCATGAATCAGAAATTTGTTCCTTTTCATTGATGTATGTTATTCTAAAGTGTGACCGTACCATGATGTGGTTATCCTTTCTACTGTTGACAGACATTTGATTATTTCTAGCTTTTGACTCTGATGACCTATGGGCATTCTTGTTCATGTATATTTGTGTACATAGGCACTTGTTTTGTGGGTGAACATTTAGGACTGGACTTGTTGATTCACAGGGCATGTGCAGCTTTAGTAGATGTTGACAAGTAGTTTCTATTAGTTGATACTCTGTAATGTCAAACAAACCAAGCCATTATGAATGATACAGAATAAGAAATTTATTACAGTAGTTAGACTTTACTCACTCGTTGAAGCTGAAGAAGCAGTCCTTTGAAGATACTGTCATTATGTCTATTGTTGAGTTCCAAACCACTCCAAATCAGCCAGACCAGCAGCTGGAAAGAAAAGCTGAAATCAGAAGAGAACATTAAGAAATTGGAACTCACAAGGAAAACTAGAATCTTTGAGGAAAGGTGGGAACACTTGAGAAGATCTCAATAGTGTTAGGAAAAAGCAAAACCTGCTTTTATCACTTGATGGTTCCATTAAACTGAAAGTTAAGCTTGATAGATGGGCACTTTAACCTCCAATCTTGATGATGTGGGTCATCTGCTAGCATTGTTTGCCATAGAGCTGTACACATATTTAGCCCAGGCCTCGGAGAGGTTGAAGGAAGAGATCATCCAGAGCCGACAAGCTGTGAGCGAACTGGAGATCAGTGGCAACATGGCTGACTTCCTGCAATGACCCTCAGCACAGAAGAAATATGGTTCCTGATCTACTCCTGTCCTCTTGATATCACTTATAATGTCTTTTCTAGCCAATGTTAACAAAGAATCCTATGAGAAAATAACTTATGTAAAATACAGTTTCAGCTTAGTTGAGTAAACAAAGGACAAAGCCATCCTTTTCCAATGCTTGTCACCTTGACACCCATATATACCTTTGCTAGCCATCCTTAACTGCTTAAAAAAAATCATCTTTCTACCTCACATGATACAACTATATTTATACAACTTTAAAAATGCTTGCTATCCCTCTCCTCAAAACAGGTAAAATCCTTTAATCGATTTTTAAGCTGTGTTATTACTCTTCTAGCTGAATTAAATGCCTATTTTGAAATTCTGAATTAAATACTGAGATGTAAGTTCAATGCCTTTGAATATATCTTATGTGAGATGGTTGAGAAATAAAAGAGGGAAAGAAGTTGGTTAATATTTATATAAATAGAGTCATATCAAAATAAAGAAGGAATATTCATGACTATCATAGATTTTATTTCCATAACTAGCCACCTAATTTCAGCTCATATCTTTCAGCTCCATACTTATTCTTTCCCTTAGCAAGCACTTAGCTTGTCATAGTCCCCTGCCTGGTGCAGTGACTCAAACTTTTACCCCTAAAGGATTTGGGCTATTTATAGTCTCGCCTATATTGGGTTATAATTTTCCACTGATTATTTTTTCCTTTCTAAGTTTTTATTTAATTCCAGTTAGTTAACATACAGTGTATATTTAGGTTCAGATGTATAATTCAGTGATTCATCACTTACATACATCATCTGGTGCTCACCACAAGTGCCCTTCTCAATCCCCTTCACCTATTTAACCCATCCCCCTGCCTACTTCCCCTCTGGTAACCATCAGTTTGATCTCTATGGTTAAGATTCTTTTTTAACTTCCTCTATCCCCCCCCCCCCCGTTTATTTGTTTTCTTTCTTAATTTCTACATGTGAGTGAATTCATATAGTATTTGTCTTTCCCTGACTGACTTATTTCACTTAGCATATAATTCTCTCTAGTTTCAGCCTTGTCATTGCAAATGGCAAGATTTCAGTCTTTTTATGGCTGAGTAATATTCCATTGTGTGTGTGTGTGTGTGTGTGTGTGTGACATCTTCTTTATCCATTCCTCAGTTGCTGGGCACTTGGGCTGTTTCCAAAATGTGGCTATTGTTGATAATGTGACTATAAATTGCAGGGTGCATATGTTCATTCAAATTATTATTTTTGTATCTTCTGGATAAATACCTAGTAGCGAAATTGCTGGGTCATAAGGTAGTTCTATTTTTAGCTTTTTGAGGAACCTCCATACTGCTTTCCAAGGTGGCCGCACCGGTCTGCATCTCCACCAACAGTGTGAGAGGGTTCCCCTTTCTCTGCATTCTTGCCAACACCTGTTGTTTCTTGTGTTGTTAATTTTAGCCTTTCTGACTGGTGTGAAGCAACATCTCATTGTAGATTTGATTTGTATTTCCCTGATGATGAGTGATGTTGAGCGTATGAAAATGTGTTGGCCACCTATATATCTTCTTCGGAAAAATGTCTATTCATGTCTTCTGCCCATTTTTAACTGGGTTATTTGTTTTTTGGGTGTTGAATGTTACAAATTATTTATATATTCTGGATACTAACCCTTTATCAGATATGTCATTTGCAAATATCTTCCCAATTCCATAGGTTGCCTTTTAGTTTTGTTGATTGTTTCCCTCGATGTGCAGAAACTAATATCATCCTCAATGGGGGAAGACTAAGAGATTTTCATCTATGGTCAGGAATAAGATAGCGATATTTACTCTCAACACTGTTATTTAGCATAGTACTGGAAGTTCTAGCTGTAGCAATCAGACAACACAAAGAAATAGAGCGTATCCAAATTGGCAGGAAAGAAGTCAAACTTTCAGTTGCAGTAGCCATCTTTCAAGATTTCAATAACCTCATGTGACTAGTGTCTACTATATTGGACTACACAGATATGAAATTTCACTAGAGAGTCTAGAGATCATCACAATCCAAACTATTGTTGACTGGAACAAAAATTTTGCTAGAGGAATACAAGAGCTAATAATGACAAGAATCCCCATTTCCACCTATTGACTCTGGGACCAATGGATTTTAACTAGAAAAAGCAGTACTATAGAGAGGCTGCTGACTTACCACACACGGCACCCTGAAAGCCATCGTTGAGTCTTCCAACAGCCATTCCACTGTGTTATCAGTAAAGCTGCTTCAGGATAATGAGGGAGATGGCAAAAGACTGTGTCTCCGATCACAACAAAGCTGTGTGGGATACCATAATGTTGAATAAGGTTTTCTGTAAACCCTTGCATTGTGGTTTTGGCAGAAGACTTATGGGCCAAAAAAGCCAATCCATACTCAGAGTAAGTGTCTATTCTACTGGTAACAAAATGCAGCTCCTTCCATTGTAGCATGGTCCAATGTAACCAACCTGTACCAGCTTACTGCATGATCTCCTTGGGGAATAGTACAATACTGGGGACCCAGAATTGGCTTTCCTGGTGGCAGTTTGGGCCTTCAGCAGTGGCTTTAGCCAAAATCTCTTTGGTGGGTGGTAGTTTATGTTTGTGAGCTCATGTGTAAACTCTGTGCCTAAAATCATAGCCATTTTGTTCATGGACCTATTGGGCAAGGACAGCAGTGTCTGGGGACAATGATTGACTGACCTCCAGAGAATGGATCATCTTATCAGGATGATCATTAAAATCCTCTTGTTTGAGGTTACTCTTTGTTAAGTGTTCACATGAAGAACAACTATCTTCATAATCTATGCTCATTAACAGAACAAATATTCCAATTATATCCCTTTCAACTCTTCAACCAGTCCTCTACTCATTAGCTGCTGTTCATTAAGTAGTATAGATTCATACTTCTGGTCATCTCTCCTTCCAGGCAAAGCAAACAACCAGGTACATAGCTCAAAGCTTTGTCTACTGGAGGATTTCCCCTCATCACTATTCTCCAGGGCCACTCCAGCATAGACCTGTATAAATGCTCCCATCTCTAAAAGAAGCCATTGTTTTCTTAGTCCACTGGTTATAGGGAAATCTCCATAGTGTTATGAGGGAAGGTCGAGAAGGGGGAGTCAATGTCATATGAATATGGCCTGTGGGCATCTGGGCCGTCTGCTCAGCTGAGCTCAATCTTGTATGTACCACTTCTATTTGACAGTGAAGTATTGTTGTGTTGTCCAACTTTATGGTTTGAGGGTCAGATGACACCTGCTTCATAATGAGCAGCTAAGGTCTTATGATAAACTGGTGGTCTCTGATCAAGCATTCATTTGTTGCTTGGCCCCAGTGGTAAGCCTGAAGCTGTTTCCCAAAATGATAAGAGTAGTATACAGAGGATGATACAGTTTTGATCCAAAATTTTAAATGTTTACTATGTGATCTAATTATAGGGTCTTGCCAAAGTCTCTGTAAAGTATTCCAATCTGTCATAGACGTGCCAAGCATCATGAGACCATGCAAGGTCATATCCAAGTGGTAGGGAAGCTAAAGAATTTTTTTTTTCTGGGCCCTGCTCAGACCTGGCAGATTATCAAGCTATTCAATAAATTGGTCAGAGTATCATGCCCGAAAGGGGTTTATTGTTCGGCAAAGTCTAAAATGGCACACTAAGCATTTTTGGTTCTTTTTTTTTTTTTTTTTTTTTTTTTTACCAGTTTTTTAACAAATTCTTTTTTAACAAAAAGCCATTAGTTTTTTTTACTTTGAATATGTCTCAGACCACTTTGTCCCTAAAAATTCCGTTGAAGTGATAAGTTTCTAAATTTTTGTGGGATTTATTTCCCTTTCCTTTCTCATGCATATATTCTTCCAAAAAGTCTAGAGTAGTCGCTGCTTCCTGCTCATCTGGCCCGATCAGCATGATATCATTAATGTAATAGATTATCAGTATAATGATGTCTTGTGGAATGAAGATGCCATATAAGTCCCTGTAGACAATATTATGATGTAGAACTGGACAGTTAACATGGTTTTATATTGCTGTTCCTTCGAGAGGAAAGCAAATTCTCCAGGAAAAGAAATTTCTGGTGGGGGGGTGGGGGGTGGGGGGAGAGCAAAGAGAGAGAGAGAGAGAGAGAGGGAGAGAGAGAGGCATTTGTCAGATGCTGGGACAGTGTTGATTTGTTCCAGTAACGATTGTACATTTGAACCAGCATCTGTAATTGGATTTCACCACCTGGTTAAGTTTACAATAATGCACTACTGTCTGCTAAGTTCGATCTGTCTTCTGTTCAGGCCAAATAGAAAAGTTGAAGGACAACGTGGTACCTCACATTATACCTTTCAAAACCTTGAAATCTCTGAAATCCCTCCAAGGATATGTTACTTGTTATTTTGATAGGTAGAGACAGCTGTTCTACAAATTTTCATCTGAACTTTTCTACCTTATTTGCCATGGAGCTACTCATGTACTTGGTCCATGCTTTTAAGAGGAGAAGATCTGGTGGGGATCTCACCCCAGCTGAACATCTCACTGCTGCCCCATGCTAACTAGGTGAGCTGGGAGATAAGTGACAGTATACATGAATTGTCCCGGTGCCTGTGCCCTGTGCTGGCTTCGGAGTATAAGAAATACGACTATCGTTTTACTTTGCCTTCTAATTATCATTCCAAAACCATGAAGATTTCTTTTCTGTTTTATTTTACAAAAGATTTATAGCTCTTTATTGAAGTTTATATCTACAATCTGTCTGGAACGTGGTTTAAGATAAGCACCGAAATGCATACTTTTCTCATATTGGCACTCCTTTGATTGGGCATCATGTATTAAAAAGAATATCTTTTCTAGCAAAATAAGATAAAAACAGAGAGGGACGCAAACCATAAGAGATTCTTAAATACAGAGACAAACTGAAGGTATCTGGAAGGGTCTTGGGGTGAGAAGATGGCCTAAAAAGGGTATGGGCCTCTGGAAAGCAGTGTGGAGGTTCCTCAGAAAATTAAAAATAGACCTACCCTATGACCCAGCAATAGCACTGCTAGGAATTTACCCAAGGGATACAGGAGTGCTGATGCATAGGGGCACTTGTACCCCAATGTTTATAGCAGCACTCTCAACAATAGCCAAATTATGGAAAGAGCCGAAATGTCCATCAACTGATGAATGGATAAAGAAATTGTGGTTTATATACACAATGGAGTACTACAGGGCAATGAGAAAGAACGAAATATGGCCCTTTGTAGCAACGTGGATGGAACTGGAGAGTGTGATGCTAAGTGAAATAAGCCATACAGAGGAAGACAGATACCATATGGTTTCACTCTTACGTGGATCCTGAGAAACTTAACAGAAACCCATGGAGGAGGGGAAGGAAAAAAAAAAAAAAGAGGTTAGAGTGGGAGAGAGCCAAAGCATAAGAGACTGTTAAAAACTGAGAACAAACTGAGGGTTGATGGGGGGTGGGAGGGAGGGGAGGGTGGGTGATGGGTATTGAGGAGGGCACCTTTTGGGATGAGCACTGGGTGTTGTATGGAAACCAATTTGACAATAAATTTCATATATTGAAAAAAAATAAAAAGGGTATGGGCATTAAGCAGGGCACTTGGGATGAGCACAGGGTGTTATATGTAAGTGATGAATCACTGGGTTCTACTCCTGAAACCAATAATCCTACACTGTATGTTAACTATCTTGAATTTAAGGAAATACATTTAAATTTTTCTACTTTAATAAGAAGTCATGATGTCTAGTAGTGTAACTCCTTTAAAATTTTTGTCTTCATTATTTTGCTCTCTTGCCTTTTCATATATATTTTAGAATTCATTTGCCAATAGCCACAAAAATTCTTGTCAAAATTTTGGCTGGGGTGCATTGAATGTATACAACAAAAACAAAAAAATGTTGAGAATCAACATTTTGACAGTATTGACACTTCCAATCTATGAATGTAGTATATTCGTCTATTTATTTTTCAAAGTCTTCTCTGATTTCTTTTAATACAGCTTTTTGGTTTTCTGTCCAGAAGTCACATGCATTTTGGATTTATTCTTAGGTATTTGATATTTTTGATGTTATAAGAAATGGTATCTTTTTAAGAATTTTTAATAGTTTTGTTACTATGTTGTATACGATCTTTCACCCTGTAATTTTCTTCATTTAATTAGTAATTAAATTTACTGAAGATTCTTGTTCTCAATTATGCCAAATGAAAATAATGACCCTTACATTTCTTCCATTCTGATTCTTATAATTTCTATTTTTTTACATTTCCTTTTTGAACTGTCTAGGACCTCCAGTACACTTTTGACTAAATGTAATGATAATGGAGAGTCTTGTCTCATCCATAGAGTTAGCTGTACATCGTCATTGTTGTTGTTTATAGTTTCTCTTGATCAGACTGGGAAAATTTCTTTCTGTTCCTTGTTTTATACTTTTTTAAATTAACAGGCATTGATAGCTTTTTCTGCAAATTGCAGATGACCATATGATATTTTTTTTTTCCTGATGATATAGTAAAGTCATGTCAATTGATTTTAGAATGTTAATCTTACATTTCTTTAATACACCTAGCTTTTCTAACACATTATTTTGAATGTGACTGCTATCACTTAGTTTATGCATATGCATATATGTGTATTTATGCTCATGAAATTGCTATTACGTTCTGTTATGATCCCTACACTACAGATTGGAATACAGGTATAGAGACTCTAAATAAATGATTAAAGTCAACAGGCAGTGATTCAGCGTGAGAGAATTTGATTCAAGAATATATTTCCATAACATTAAATTATTAAATAGAAGCTACTGATTATAATGTTTTCAGAAAATGACATAAAATGATGCTATTCTGTGAAGTCCCATATATTAAAGGTTATGAATTTGTATTTTTCTAGAAATTATACCACTTTGGCAAGCAGGACGGTTAATTCTATGTGTAATTTGGCCGGGCTAAAAGGATGTTTAGAGAGCTGGTGAAAAATTATTTCTGAATATGTCTGTGGGGGTATTTCCAGAAGAGATTAGCATTTGACTTAGACTGTGAGGGACCATCCTCACCAATGCAAGTGGACATCATCTGATGCATTGATGGCCTACACGGGGCAAAAGGGCAGAGAAAGGGTGAATGTGTTCTATTTGTTTGAGCTGGGACATCCCTCTTCTCCTTGCCTCATAAATGTGTGCTCCTGGTTCCTGGACCTTTAGATTCAATTGAATTATACCACTGGCTTAGAGATAGCAGAATATCCCCTGGTGCTCCAGCTTAGAGATAGCAGATCATTGGACTTCTCAGTCTCCATAATCACATGAGTCTATTTCTATAATACATTCCTTTGGTGTGTGTGTGTGTGTGTGTGTGTGTGTGTGTAATTTTATTATTTTATTATATTATAAATATAATATTATATCCCTAAAACAATATTATGTATTATTCTGTTCTGTTACTCCAGACAACCCTGACCAATATTGGCAAATCTTATTTTTTTTCTACATAGTGGTAATGCATTTTTACCATGGCTTACAAAACCTTAAATAATCTATCTTCCTGGGGTGCCTGGGTGGATCAGTCAGCTAAGAGGCCGGCTCTCAATTTCAGATCAGGTCATGATCTCGTGGTTTGTGAGTTCGAGCCCTGCGTGGGACTCTTGTGCTGACAGCACAGAACCTGCTTGGTATTCTCTCTCTCCCTCTCTCTCTGCCTCGTCCTTGCTCATGTGAGCATGCTCTCTCTCTCTCTCTCAAAATAAATAAATAAACATTTTTAAAAAATCTATCTTCCTTCTCCTTTTTTTACATTTTTTAAGTATAATTTATTGCCAAGTTAGCTAACATACAGTATCTATAGTGTGCTCTTGGTTTCGGGGGTAGATTCCCATGATTCATTGCTTACATACAACACCCAGTGCTCATCCCAACAAGTGCCTTCCTCAATGCCCATCACCCACTTTCCCCTCTCCTCTGCCTCCCCCCCCCCCCCACCCCATCAACTCTCAGTTTGTTCTCTGTACTTAAGAGGCTCTTATAGTTTGCCTCCCTCTCTGCTTGAAGCTATTTTTTCCCTTCGCTTCCCCCATGGTCTTCTGTTAAGTTCCTCAAGTTCCACATATGAGTGAAAACATATCTGTCTTTCTCTGACTGACTTATTTCACTCAGCATAATACCCTCCAGTTCCAGCCATGTTGTTGCAAATGGCAGGATTTCATTCTTTCTCTTCTTGCGTTCACACACATTTATTATTATTCTTCAGCCACACTGACCACTTGCCATTGTCTGAGCATACCATGACCAAGTGTACTCCTGTGTTCGTGTCATTGCATGTGACATCCCCTCTACCTAGAACTTTCTCTCTGTAGACATCTGCATGGCTCAGTTCCTCATTTCATTAACTTTTCTGCAGAAATGCCACCTTACTAAAAAGGACTTTTCTGACTCATGCCACCTTCTTTTTTTTTTTTAATTTTTTTTTAATGTTTATTTATTTTTGAGACAGAGAGAGACAGAGCATGAACAGGGGAGGAGCAGAGAGAAAGGGAGACACAGAATCTGAAACAGGCTCCAGGCTCTGAGCTGTCAGCACAGAGCCCGACGCGGGGCTCGAACTCACGGACTGTGAGATCATGACCTGAGCTGAAGTCGGACTCTTAACCGATCAAGCCACCCAGGCGCCCCTCATGCCACCTTCTAATGTAGTTATTAGCAGAGAATCAGAGCCCTGCTCCTCCTTTCCCTGGTCACCCATAAACCGGTTCCCTTTACTAGTTTCTTACCTCCACAGCCTCTATCGATACCTAGGATTGTAAATTCATTTCTTTACCTTCTCCAAAATATTGTAAACTCCTGAAAAAGACAGGGATTTATTCTGGATCTATTTCTACAGCCCAGATGAGTATCTGATATATTATAGACTTTTTTTTTTCATAGATGTTTATTGTACGAATGAACAAATAAATGAATGAATGTGTTTCAAAGTGTCAAAAGTTACATAATTTCTCAGAAATTTGCTAATTCTTTTTTTCCCTGTGACTCTAACCCTGAAGACAGACAAGCTTGGTGCCTTCATTATTATCTTCTTTTTATAGCAATGATTCAGAAGGTGTTGATAGATATTTAACACATCTTCAAGATACATCCTGACTATACCCAAGGTAACTTGGAGGTGGGGGCATTCATCATATGCCATATGATAAACTTCTGCTGTTTTCTTGTAGTGCAAGGGGCTCATCCTGCCCACTTTATATGCAATATGCTTGAAAAATGAAAGATTATTGTTGATATTAAAGTAAGATATGCAATATCCTATGTAATTCATTTCCCTCAGCATATGCCCTTTAGCTATATTCAACCCTGTCCTTCACACCTGGTCCTGAGATAAATGTAAAAATGGGGTTCTGTATATAAATTGTGCCTCTATCTACCAAATTGATTTCTGGGGCCAAAGAAATCATTGTAATTTATGAGATGCACTTGCGATAGTCATGAATGTTAAGCAGAGCAGATGGGACTGGGTGACATGACTTTGATTTTTAATTATAGGTCAACTCGGCTTAATTCTATAGTGTGACACGTCATCCCCCTCTCTTTAAAGTGAAAGCTAAAGTGCAAACGAACTAACCTTTGAATGTCAGCCTGCATTCCAGCAGCGAAATATGCAGCTCTGAGCAAGTAACTTGACTTCCTGGGCCCTCAGTTTTCGTAGACTGGCCCGTATCATTTCTAATGTCCATCCTTAAATCTGCAAAAACGCAATGGTTCTAGAACATCATTTATTAAGGGAACCAGCTTGGGAATTAGAACTTGGATGAGAAGTGCTTTAGTCTTAAGTCTCCTACACAGCCTTCTGATACAGAGAGAGGAGGAGAGAAAGGGCAGAGAGAGAGAGAGACAGAGAGAGCCATCCATCAGAAATCTTTTTTAAAAAACACAAGCCAAGTTTTTATTTATTTTTAATGTTTATTTATTTCTGAGAGACAGAGAGATACAGAGCAGGAGCAGGGGAGGGGCAGAGAGAGGGGGAGACACAGAATCCGAAGCAGGCTCCAGGCTCTGAGCTGTCAGCACGGAGCTCGCCGCAGGGCTCAGGCCCACCAACCGCGAGATCAAGACCTGAGCCGAAGTCGGACGCTCGACCGACTGAGCCACCCAGGCGCCCCATCACAACCCCGAGTTTAAAACACAACCTCAGTTTGCCAGACCTCGCCTACCTGGGGGAGCAGATGAGGTCAGAGTCACAAAGCACTCAAGTTTCGTGGGATCTTTCCTTTGACTCCGGAATCTCACTGTCTTCTTGAATATCATTCTTCTGCTGGAAGATGTGTCTAAGAATCCCTAGGGATTGTGTGTAGCTATGAGGAAGGGAGCTGGAACAAGCCTGAGGGAAAGAGGTTTTGGTGATGTCAACAACAAGGGTAAAGTTACCATGACCTGGTGGAGTTTGGTGCATTGAAGATAAGATGTGGTTGCAGCCCAAAGAATGACAGTGGAGGCGGGGTGGGGGGCAATGTAGGGGAGGTAACATAAGATCAGAAAGTGAGGTGGGACTAGATCAAGCAGCTTGATCTGTAGGACTTTTATCTGTAGCTTTTATTTATGATACCACTGCTTGCCATAAGTCTAGGTATGGGTTAGAGCGGGAGAGAGCCAAAGCATAAGAGACTCTTAAAAACTGAGAACAAACTGAGGGTTGATGGGGGGGGGGGGTGGGAGGGAGGGGAGGGTGGGTGATGGGCATGGAGGAGGGCACCTTTTGGGATGAGCACCGGGTGTTGTATGGAAACCAATTGGACAATAGATTTCATATATTGAAAAAAATAAAAAGAAATAAAAATAAAAGAAATTGGTTTTAGCTTACAAAAAAAAAAAAGTCTAGGCAGGGGTGAGGTAGAAAGAAGATTTGAGTGACAAACATCATGCTATATTAGGAAAGATCCTTCTCCCACTGCCAACGGTCTCCTTACTAGTTCAAGTTCATCCTGGGTGGTTCCTGGACGTGTAAGGAACCTCCCAAGTGTAAGAGACCTCCCAACAAGTCCTTTCACTGATTTTTTTGGAGATTGGCCCTGCTAACTCATCAGGTATGTCCAGTCATGTCAGAAGCACATTTCAGGTACAAGGCGGGAAAACCTGTACTCAGACTACATCATCATATAATACCATAATCAAAATTTGTAATCTCTTCAGGAATCTAGAAACTTCAATGCTAAGTGCACTTGAACTTCTAATTGGAGGCTAAAGATGATTTAGATAAGGTTACCGTGTGTGTCCCTCATCAAGAATGGACTTTTTTCCTTCGTTCCTTGGCTATCTGCTTGGCTGGATCTAGCCCATCTCAGGGCTCTATCACACAGAGGAAGCCACACTCCTCTTGAGATTGATCTCCTTATTAGTAGGAGCGGCTGGTAACCCGGGGACTATTTTCAAAGTCTCTGAGCAAATATAGGCAAACCCTTTCAGAAGGGTGGACAGAGAAGGAACTGGCCTAACTGGCAGCTGATATTTGAAACGATGATCTAAATCTTCTGTACCACCTTGAGGGCTCACTGACTTTCCGCAAACAAGTCGAACGTGCACTGCTTTCTCGTTAGCAGGGATGACCAAATACGCTCTCGGATGATGTATGTGTGGTAAAGCTAGTTAGTGAGAACTAACAAAATACTTGTTTCGGGCACAGTGATGAAAACAAGTATCTGCGTCTGGGAAACCTCCGCTGGTGAAACCAATCATTTTAATGAGCGGAAATACATACTGCTGAATTTGTGTTCTAATGCAAAATGTGTATTTGTGGAAACGAGGCTTTCTTGAGTAATGCTCTCAAAGCTTGCTGAGGAGGGAGAAAGATTAACAAACTGACATGTGGTATTAGTTTCTTTGTAAAATATTTTATACGACTTAACTATTTTGCGGGCTGACTGAAGAGGTTTTTTTTTATGAAAAAATATTGAATGGCAGTGCCCTTGAAATTACATGTCTGTAAAGAATGTCACAGTAGTCCCACAATAAAGTTCGTTTCTGGGGGAAATATCTAGCACAGCTCACTTGAAGAGAAGTTCCGGGTCTGGGACTCCTTTGTGTGTATGTGATTGTGCTCTTAGTTTGATTTGATTTTTTGTGGGGGGATAGACTGAGAGAAAAACTGTCTTAACTAAAAAATACATGCACAGTTGATTAAAATTTACTAAAGGACAAATCTACAATTTTAGGCTATCTTTCAAAATCAGTCCTCCGTTCTGAATCATCCATTTACTTGTGGAGATTCAGTTCACTCCTTTATTATTAAGGTACATATTCATAGTACTTTTCGAGTTTTGCTGTTCCAGTTACAAATAGCTTCTACTTTTCTCGGACATAATTTCACTTTGAGCAAGAATTCTTGACTTCCGTGGTTTTCGGTTTTGTTTTTAAAGGGAAAGAATTCATTTGCTGATTTTTTTTTTCTCCTTATTGGGCTTATCAAGTGGTTTCAGGCACATTATTTCAGGCCCTTAATTGATGTGCTCCTATTGGGTTAATATTGCATTTCTTTGTTTCTAAGAGTTGATTCTCTAGGTTTGTGAGATGAATTTGTTAACACGTCGAGTTTTCATGAAAACAGCAAACTTTAATCACAAAGCTGGGAGTAAGACAGTGGGGGTTGGTGATCTCTGCTTCCCTAACCCCATTCTTTGGCAGAGAAATCCAATGAGTATGCTTTGATTTTTGCCACCCACCACTAACAGAGTTATTAACCAAGAGATGTATGTTATTATGTAGGACCTCTCAGCGCAGATAAAGATTTAATGCAGGATTCCCTCCCAGGACTGATGACAGCATGAAGAATTACACACTGTGGGATAAGTTTTAAAATTCCCAGCAATTTCTGCAAATCTATGGAAGAAATGGTTTAAGAAATAGCTTTTGTCAGCTCATTGTGTTGATTTCACTTGCCCAGCATAGAAGAGTATATAAAGCTATGTAAGGGTAATAAAGACTCTGTTGAAACAAAATTTTCCTAGATGTGGAGATACAATATAAAATCTAAAATTCAAAGGAAAAAAAAAAACTATTTTTGGACGCTATTGATTCTTGGGAGGTTTGTATGAATAGCCAAGGACCAGTGATGTCATAACGCGCACAGTGTTGCTCCAACAGGGAAAGTTTGCTAACTTGTATCTGGGGCTTATGCTTTATGTATATTATATTAGTTCATTTGATTCTTACACTAATTCTCTGGGAAAAGGTTTACTACTGATGAAATCAGGGTGCAGAGATTAAGCACAACTATGTGTCCAAGGCTAGGCAGAAAGGGAGCAGAAGAGGGAGAATCTGAACCCAGGACCTTTGACTCGAGACTCTGTGCTTTTCACCACTAATCTGTATGGTACTAATAGATGTTGATTACTGTCACATTCTCTGTGGCTGGGCTGCAGTGCTGCTGGAACTTGTCTTGGTTTGAGAAGCTGCGAAGATACTCCAAACTTAAGGTTTCCCTGGTCATTCCGGAATCTTCCACAAGGGTCTGACCCTCTCATCCTGTCTCCTATCTTGGTAGAAAGTGCTGGCAATCGGGTTCCTTTCACGAATCTTGTGATGGGAGAGAGGAAGAGAAGTCAACACTGACCTTTGTTCAAGCTAAGCCATGAAGAAGGAGAACTTCATCACGACAGAATCATGACTTTCTTAATAATCAACTTAGGGGGGAAATGTGAAGAGACCTGTTATGCATTTTGTCATGGTCTAAAATAATGGCTTTCTCTTAGAAGTTCAGGTACCATCTAAACCAGGGTCTCTTAACCTCAGAAGTGATGACATTTTGGGATGAGGACTTTTGTTGTTGCTACAGGAGGCTGTCCTGTGCATTGCAAGGTGTTGACCGGAACTCCTGGCTTCTCACTAGATGCCGGTAGCATTCCCCCACGTGACAGCCAGAAATGTGCCTCCAGACGTTGCCCAGTATCCCCTGGAGGCAAAATCGTCCCTGGTTGAAAATGATCGGTAGATATAGTTGTATGTGTTTACAGTTGTCACCTAAGTGGTATGAAGGGTTTTTATAACTTTAATTAATATTGATAGAGTTCCCATCAGTTTTTATATTTTTAGAAAACTGAGATTTTTTATTTCTCTATGCATTAGAATTAGTATTTATCTTTTAATTGACCAGTTGAGTTCTTTGATTAATTGGTTTTTAATAGCATGATTAGTGGCATGTAAGATAGGAAAGGTAGATTTTTCTCAGGGCATGGTATCATAAAGGGGAAAGCAACCTGGAATGATAAGATAGTAGCTTGTTGAGAAATTCCAGAAACAACTCAATAGGGATATTTGGGGTGATATATATATTTGATATATAATTGATATATATTCAATTATAATCCAGGCGGAGTGAAAGTTTATCACGTAAAAAGGTAGTTAGAGCTGAAACCACTGTATGAACAGTGACACAGGGGACTTCATCAGCTTTCCTGAATGATGAGTATTGTAGCGTGTAAGAACCAGAGGGCCTACTTATGATCCGTTTATTCAATTCTCTCATTTTACAAAGAAACGGGGTGTAGGGAGATTAAATTAACTCGCCCAAGTTCCTGGTGGCCAACATAGGGCTAGAAGATGGATTTCCCAATTCCCATGTCTACTGAACACAGTTTCTCTGAGGAATGAATGAAATCCTGCATTAGTGGTCAGGAAGAGTCTGCCATTTTCACCTGCAGAATCAAGGGCTCTCCTTCTTTGCTCGTGTTATTTTTCTTCCTTAACATTTCTGCTAGAACGCTGTCATCCCGTGTTCCTCTTTCGTCAACGAAGTTTCGCTTTTTTCTATCTTTATATCATCTCGGTACCTAACACAGTCAAGCAAGTGTTTAAAGAAACAATATTCTGTGAACCTGAAGAATGATGAACTCCAGGCGTTGTGGATTGATACAAAGGCTACCACTGCTAAGCGCCTGGATCACACCTGTGTTTTCCCAATATGGGGAAAACTATTATTGGATGCTATTGTTTTATTTTATTAATTTTCCTGTCCTCTCCCCAGATTGTTTCCATGAGAACAGCACTTTTTTTTTCCTCCGTTGCTCAATCTTGGTTCCCTGGGACCTCACATAGTGATTGGCAATACATGTATCTGTTGAATGATGAAACTGAGTAGTGGATTTGCCAGTGTGGACACAGTGGAAATTTTCAAAATGAATTTACATGCAAGATAGTCTCTTGGCAACCGTTGGACAAACAGAGCATGCATCATAACATTTAGAAACAGCAGACACAGTCAGCCAGACTTGGATGAAAATACTAATGCTGATCCTTATGAACCATGTGACCTTAGTCAAATTGCTTAACTCCCTGAACCTCTACGTCTGCATCTGGAAAAAGGTCATAATAGAGTATTTATCTCTTAGGGTTCTTATGAAGATTAAATGAGATAATGTGAGTAAATTGATAAGGTGAGCGGTTGGCACTGAGTAGGCACTTAATAATGGTGAGTTGGGTGGGAAGGATACTTCTACCCCACGTGGCAGTTTTGCCCATCGAGAATGTTTTATTGGCCAAACCCCAGGTTTTTAGAAGGATTAGCATACCGTAAATATCAAGAGTTATGCCAGGCAAGCCTCTCACTGTTTCTAGCATCCATCCCTCCCTGCCATAACGGTGTGGCGTGGGCCCGTGACTAGTGTAAATGGACCAAGAATGTCACCCACGAGCCAGTAACTCTGGATTCACACAAAGGGTGAATTAAACAGCCTTTTGAAATTCAGCCTGAGTCCCTTGACACAGCAGTGCTTTCCAGAGAAGTCCTGCATGAGGAGATGTATTGAATGTTCAGTAACTATCAATGAAATGGACTTGATTTTCCACTAGGCTATTTTTTTTTTCCTTTGTGTCAGGGAATTCTAGAGAGCATTGAAGCTGAAGTACTAAGACCCAGTCTTTTCAATTATTATTATTTCAATTATTATTAGCATCCTACCGTCTATCTAAGTGAGAAAATAAAATACAGATAACAATAGTAATTAGCCAAAGGATGGAATCTATATTTAAGTGCAGAAAATTGAACATACTATATTTATTTTAATTTTTTTTAATATTTATTTTTGAGAGAGACAGAGACAGAGACAGAGCATGAGCGGGGAAGGGGCAGAAGGAGAGGGAGACATAGAACTCAAAGTGGGCTACAGACTCCATGTTATCATCACAGAGCCCGATGTGGGGCTCAAACCCATGAACCATGAGATCATGACCTGAGCTGAAGTCAGAGCCTTAACTGACTGAGCCAGCTAGGCGCCCTGAACGGGCTACATTTAAATGATGAGAAGTATACTGAGAAATGTCGGTCGTATTTTAATCCATCCCCCACCCCCATACCTAATGTTATCATGTTATGGTAAATTGTACTAACATCTACTTACTTCTGAATAATGAAGTTATATATATCTCCCTGCTATACAACTTTGGGGTTGCATATATAGACTTTTTGAGTCATTCAATATGGGTTAGGGAATGAGAACATAGAGTGTTGAGAGATGGTAAGGCAGAAGACTGAACCAAACAACATTCCCTTGAGGGAGATGAAAAAAAAACCCAAATTAACAGTCTAGCCTGAGGAGAACAAGAGGTAGGGGTGTTTTAATAGAAGGCAAACGTGGTCGCTGAGAATGTCTACCTTCTGATGAGCACTGGCATTGCTGAACTGAGTAGATTGTAAAAAATAAAAATTAAATGAAAAAAATACTTCATGTGTTTCTTCTTGAGCATGGAAATTTCTTTATGTCTCTGGAGCCACTGGGGACAAGAAGTAGGAGGTCAACAATTTTGAGACTTAAACAGGCTTTGAGTGCTCAAAGACAGTATTCATTCATTCATTTGGTCATCACTCACTCACTTATTTATTCCTTTAATGGACATTTAGTGTGTTTCTTCTATGACTTAGGCAAAAAAAAAAAAAAGAAATTTGAAATACGCATCTCACTTGTATCTAAGCTCTTAATGAAAATCATGGAGATAAAAAATGTGGAAAGGTTATAGCAATCCAGAGGTGATATATTAAAAATAACTGAGCTGTAGCTGTTACTGTAAATGAAGCATATGAAAACTATAAAAACTTAAAAGTACAGAAGAAATATTTGTTAAATATTTTATATATTATGAAAATATATAAAATATTTAATATATAATATAAAAATATATGTGCAAATGTCTACATACATTTATTGATGTCCTGAATAGGCTTTAGATCTTTAACAATTATTAATTTTTTAAAGATGATGGTTTTACAGAGCTGACACTCTATATTTGTTTGTTACTGCTCTATCTTATAACAGAATGATGAAAAGAAATATAAGACATTTTTTAGATCAAGTCCTCTATCACCCACTTATAACTGGATGAAAGATGATGAACATCAGTTCATATTGTTGATTGGCCCTTTATGATAATTGCTTTTTCATCGGTTTGTGCAAATTAGAACTTGAAGCTCCAAGGTAAGATTTATAACACCAGGAAGATTTTTATTAAGCCTTGAACAACAATAAGGAATATGTTTGTAAAATAAACTTTAATTATATTCTTCTGCAAAAAAAGTTCATATATCACAATTAAATAAAAACTACTTAGAATTAATAACTTTCTGTTGATGTAATATTCTGCGTTCCCCGAGAAAAGGCAAGCTATAATATAATAGGGAATTGGGATGTGGGAAAATATTTCTTATCTATCACTCTAATAATCAAAATCACACCTAAATTCCATGATCACAATAAGAATAATAATGGTGACTCACATTTACGGATCACTTAGGGTGTGCGCTCACACAGCCACATGAGACAAGCACCTTGATTTTTCTCATTCTATAGATGAGATGCTGTGGCACTGAGATGTAGAGTTCTTTGTCCGAAGTCACCTGGCTGATAAAGAATGGAGGTTGATTCTCCAAGTCCGTCTGGCTCCTAAACCCACTGGATTAACTATGCTAGATGGCAAAATACAGAAATTACTTTCTTTTTCTAAAAACTAAAAAATAATAATGTTTCTTTGTTTTTGAGAGACAGAGAGAGACAGAGCATGAGCAGGGGAGGGGCAGAATGGAACAGAGACACAGAATCTGAAGCAGGCTCCGGGCTCTGAACTGTCAGAACAGAGCCCGACGCAGAGCTTGAACCCATGAGCTATGAGATCATGATCTGAGCTGAAGTTGGATGCTTAGCCAGTGGAGCCACCCAGGTGCCCCAGATATTACTTTCTTTAGGGGCACCTGGGTGGCTCCATCAGATAAGCGTCTGACTCTTGATTTCAGCTCAGGTCATGATCTCACAGGTTCATAGGTTCATTGGTTTGAGCCCTGTGTTGGGCTCTGCA
This sequence comes from Panthera leo, assembly GCF_018350215.1. NCBI lineage: Eukaryota > Metazoa > Chordata > Mammalia > Carnivora > Felidae > Panthera > Panthera leo. The sequence continues at coordinate 208,116,625 of NC_056686.1, read as the reverse complement.
CTGACAGTGTGGAGTCTGCTTGGGATCCTCTCTCTCCCTTTATCTCTGTGCTTCCCCCTGTTTATGCTCTCTCTCTCTCAAAATAAACAAAACAAAACAAAACAAAAACAGAAATTAGGGGCCCCTGGGTGGCTCAGTTGGTTAGGTATCCGACTCTTGATTTTGGCTCAGGTCATGATCTCACGGTTCCTGGGTTCGAGCCCCACATCAGGCTCTGTGCTGACAGCACGGAGCCTGCTTTGGATTCTGTCTATCTCTCTCTCTGCCTCTCTTTCTCTCTCTCAAAATAAATAAATAAACTTAAAAAAACAAAGAAAATCCCTTTCTTTGATGCTATCAGCTGACATTTGCATTAAGGAAAGGAAAAAAGTCTTACTGCAATCCTAGCTTAATTTCAGAACGTGGAGGAGAAAATGGAGAGGAAAGTAGACCCTGTCTTTTGATGAATCATAAATTCTGTCTCAAAGGGATGTGCCCTTTAAGGCTCCTTCCATTCGGAAGCACAACTGCCCATGTATCACTAAGAATCTACTTAGTTCTAAGAATATCACATCCAAAACATACAGATTGAGAAAATTTCCCTAAGCATGCATTATAGAAGGAAAAATCTCAAATGTAACCCCAAATAAATGAGATGCACAAAAGAAAAATGGGGAAAAATCAGCTCTGTTCCCCCCATTCTGTCCAGCATTCTTCACCCCGACTGTCTCCAGTTGGAAATACTTTCCCAGCCTTCTTCTTATGGTTTGAGCACATACTTAACATTTTGAGAAGCTTCTATTTGTCTTAGGCTACAATATCCTACATAAACATCCTCTGCCTACTTATTTAGAACAGCTCCGGGTTCTTCTCACACTCTCCTCTTGCAAGTTCACTGTCATTATAACAACCATAGCCCCCAAAATGTAATAATTAACACTTAGTAATAGGAATGTAGGGAAGTTTATTTTTGGTTTCTTTTACCCTCAAATGAAATTGCTTTTGCATTATTGCCTCAGGGGAACACTTGTAGTGTGGCTGTATTCTTGAATTTCCAAATCTCATTCCTGAAGAATTCCAGGGACAGAGATCAACCAGTTGGCATTATGCTCAGGACTGTGCTTCTTCCTGAAAGCTCTCGCATGAGGAACGCCATAAAAATGAAATTTTAGTCAGAGACCCCAAACTGGATTGACTTCTCCCTTCTCATTATTCTTGAGCCAATCAGAGGTGATGGTGACATGAGTTCACATGGAATGACAAGGCAGTCAAATATCAGGTTGATCGAATCAAGATGAAAATAGAAAGTGGAGTTGAAAATAGCCCAAGAGTGAGGACAAATATACTGTGGTTTCAAATGAAACTTCACATATATTTGCAGTACGACCCCAAATATCAGCTTATGAATAATGCATTATTTGGGTAATAAGCATATTAGGAAATAGTTGGAACTCTTGATACGACTTTCTAAACTTTATAATATTTTCATTTTCAGCGTCATCTTGGTTCTTTCTTCCAGTCATTCAGCTGGATGGTGGATCCACTCTTCCTAAAGTTGGTTTTAAGGTTAGTTTCCAAACTATTCTCACAGTCTCCGTCTAAGTGGCCTTACTTCTTCGCATGTCCTCCCCTCCATACTACTTTGAGTCCACCATCTCTTTATAAGAGCTCATATATCCATTTCATATTTTCTATTTGTTAATAGTTTCTGATACTCTCTACTTGTAGGAACATTTGCTTCCACTCTTAGGGGAGGGAAAAAGATTTGAGCATCGTTCCTTTCTGAGCTTGAATGTCTTGATTATGTAACTTCAGGACATCACCTTGGTAAAATTTTCAACATCATCGAAAAACGTAATTGTTCCCTCATGAAAATACAAAACAAGAACTGATAGAAAATATTTGTTTCTCTTTCCCTGTGAAACAAGGAAGCAAAACTATATCGGGCTTCTCATTCTAGCCCTGAATGGACATTTGTTTCTGGAATGCTTGAAGTGTTAGCCACCTGCCACAGAGCTCCTACCCACAAGATGGAGAAAATGTCTATCAGTTTTGAAGGTGTAGCTTGAATTATGGTTGTTATTCTGTTCTTGAAAGACCCATATGTTTATCACACTTTTGAAAATGAAAGAAAATCAGCAAACCTGTAGATCCAACCTTTTGAGAATAGGTTGGTGAAGTCATCAACATATGATGGGATTTGAAGTCTTCTAGAAAACTCTGATTCCTGATTCCATTCCCCAAACATTCTCCATCCCTTCCTATTCAGAGCCAAGTCTACAATTTGGGTTAACCCTCTGTTTTTTCCACTTGAGTACAACTTTCTAATTTACAGTTTTAAGTCCTATTAAAATGCAAGGGAATTTTTTTTTTTGTAAGAAAACGATGCATTTACTTTGCAGAGATAGCACTACGGTCTCTGCAGAGCTTGAACATGATTAATATCACATTAAAGTGTTGCCTGGCCCAGATTTGCTTGCGTAGGATGAAGCTTCATTAAGATGGAATCCCATTCACTTTCCAAATGAAGAATCTGGAAGAAGGTTTTGATAAGGCAATAAGAGCTTGGGGGTGAATTTAAGTACCTGAAGTGCAGGTGGCAATGCCAGTGAATGAGTGAGAGGGCACAGAAGGAGGAGAGAGACACCGACCACACAAGAACTTGTCCAACCTTACAATTTTGCTTACAACGGCTTTGACAGAAGCATTCATTTATTTTCACATAACTTGTTTAAAGTTTTCAACCCACATTTTAAGGTCCCCTCAACCTTCAGACTTCAGCTAAGACACATGCTTATATAAAATAAGAACACCTAGCATACACCAATCACAAACTGTTGGGTCCCGAGAAGCTCAGGTGACAAATGAAGAGTCCTGAACGGATACAGTTGGGAATTTATTTAAAACCTGATCTTTCATTCAAACTCTGCTCATCCTGTATTTTGCAGGTAAGGCTTTTTCAAAGAGTATCATAATATAAGTAATTAATGCCTCTATTAAAACAAGCTTTTAGGGGCACCTGGGTGCCCCTAAAAGTCAGTTGAGTGCCCCACTTTGACTGAGGTCATGGTCTCATGGTTTGCGAGTTCAAGCCCTGCATCAGGCTCTGTGCTGACAGGTCAGAACCAGGAGCCTGCTTTGGATTCTGTGTCTCCCCTCTCCCCTGCTCGCGTGCTCTCTCTCTCTCTCTCTCTCAAAATTAAATGAAAATTAAAAAAAAAAAAAAAAACGAAACAAAACAAAACAAAAAGCTTTCAGATGAAGCTGAGTTGTTATTTATACTTCACGTCTACCATATTAATAGTTGGATATTTTAAGCATAAGTATATAAAATGTCTTTGTACCCACTGAATAATATATCATTATATATATATATAAATATATATATATATATATATATATAATACATACACATATATGTAATACACATGTACATAAATGTGACACAATCTTGTTTTCCTTATTAGCTTTAATGACTGGTAACACGTGATGTCTTATGGCTCTACAATTACCAATGTTGTTTCCCATTTGACAGAGAAGTTACCTTGGATAACCTATCCCCACACAGAGTTTTATGGCCTGCTTTCCAAATTATACAAATTACTCAGAAGTGAAAACCACAATGGAAATATTACAGAATCACATTCCTGGCTCTGGAACACAATGCCTTGGTTGTTAGCCAATTTTCTTTCCTTCATCATTCAGGGTAGTTTATAAAAATGTTTTTCTATGCCAATATTGAGTACTGGCATTAATGTGTTCTTTACATTTATTGCTGGCAGCTACTAGGGTAATTTGGAAGGAACATATCGATATAAACTGAATAGTACATCTCAATCCAGGAGATCCCTCATTATCCTAAAGAGATCATTACTTTGTATCATGGAGACTCCATCTAAGATGTATGGTCAACGAGTAAAGGAATGAACCAAGACTTATAGGAACTTGCTGATGGAGCAAAGATATTGCTGTGAATTTAGGATCTCACCAGGGTGAATTTTCTGTGTATTAATAGTTTCATTACCAGTGTCATTAAGCAGTCATGAAAGAATTTTTTGCAATGTCCTGGGCATTGAAATAGTACGGAAGAAAGGAGACAACACAAAGAACATATATTCTGTGATTAACATCTACCACAACCATACTCCAGTATTACATTGAAAAACATAAAACAAGATTATGTAAAGTTCATTCAAGAATGCAAAGGGCTTTTAATATTAGAAAATCTGCTTATCTACTTATATAGCTCATCTTATTAATAAGTTAAAGAAAGGCATGCAACTCATTCAACAGATATTGAAGACATTTGATAAAATTTCATAGCATTTTTGTCAAAAAAAAAACTTTGGAAATGATCATGTGTGTTTTATTCCTAGGAATGATAAAACAACCAGATAATTGCATCACAGTGGATGAATTGTCACTAAAATAAAGAAGAAGACATGAATACCACCATCACCATCACTATCTAGCATTATCCTTTGAGAGCCTGCATATCCATTAGAAAAGGACGACAACAAGAAAGGTGTGGAACCATGAGAAAAAGAAGGCAAAAGTGTCAAGATTGGATTTTTTGATTGTCAGTATTTGATTTTTTATTGTATATCGACCCCCAAGATAACCAGTTGGGTGGAAGGAAGGGTATTAACACAGAAGTCATGTAAAAATTAATTTATTTTTATTCCATCTTGACAAACATCAGTTCAAATACAACAGAAACCAGTGAAAGTGTCTAAGAATAGCAAGAAATATGTGGCGTATTTATGAATAAAATTATTTAAAAAGTTTGAAGCACAAAAACAAGAATTGAGATATAGACAGCTGGTATCCAAGGAGGTCAATTTTCTTTGAATTGATATATGAATTTAATTCAATTCTAATAAAAATCTTTGTTTTTCAAGAATATGATCAAATGATGCTAAGGTTGATCGGGAAACGTAAATGTCTGATTATAGGCAAGCATCTTCTGACAAAGATGACTATTGAAGGGGACCATAAAATGTATGGAAAAACCATGGTCCTCAGAAGATTTTAGCACTGGAATAAATATAAAGAAATAGGAGAATTTATATCCAATCTTATTCCACTGTGATACTCCCTGAATACATGTTAAGCAGAAATATCGTTTCCTAGGCATGATTGTTAATCATTTTGTAGTCATTATCCTGTAGCCATATACACAACCAACATTCACTAGAATATGTACACTTCTTGCTGCTGTATTCAATCAGCGATTTTTCTTCATATGAATGGACAGGTCATACCAAAGCAAACAAACACAACTTTTTAATGTCAAAGGTATCGGGGCCCCTGCGTGGGTCGCTCGGTTAAATGTCTGACTTCAACTCAGGTCTTGATCTCGGTTTGTGAGTTCAAGACCTGTGTCAGGATCTGTGCTGACAGCTCAGAGCCTGGAGCCTGCTTCAGATTCTGTGTCTCCCTCTTTCTCTCTCTGCCCCTCCCTCTCTCTCACTCTGCCTCTCTCTCTCTCTCTCTCTCTCTCTCTCTCTCCCCCAAAAATAAATAAACATTAAAAAAATTTAAAAAATAATGTCAAAGGTGTTAATTTTTCATTTTATATTTCCTATACAAAACCATACATTTCATAACCAAGTATATGTTTTATAACTTTAAAATATTTTTAAAGCAATATGTATAAGAAACACATATTTAGAGACAAACTAGAAAATCCACACCTTTACCCATCCTAAGATATTCTTTATTCATCAGTGACCATATGAGGGCTAAAATTAGTATTTAGATCTTTAAATTTTATATTTAATTACTAGTGAGTTTGAAATTTTGCTAGTGTTTATGAGCTACTTGTGTTTTCCTGTGTGGCTTTTATGTTTATATTTTGGACCATTTTTCTTTCTAATTTGAGTTTATTTTTTAAAAATTTAAAAATTTCTTAGTATGTAGTAACCTACATACTAAGGCTACTAGACCTTTGTTTTTTAAACACATGGCAACTATTTTGCTATATTGTCTTTTGACTACTTATAAAGCATTTCATCAGAGAGACATTTTAATTTTTATGTAGTCAGATTTACTGATCTTTCCTTGTGCCTGTCCTACTTACTGGGAACTTCCTCACTTCTATATTCATTTATATATATTCATTTATATATATTCACTTCTCTTTGTAAACTGGTGGTTTCATTTTCACATATAAACCTTTAATCCATTTAGGTTTATTATGGTGTCAAATACTAGAAGGGAATATAATTTTATTGGTCTGTTTCCCTCTATTATAAAATAGGGTCATGTTACTTGATATGCAACAATATCATTTGATATTTATTAATATATACTGTATTTCATAAAGCATATATTCATTATTTAATATAAGTTGCTATATTAAACAACATTGATTTTAAGTATAATAATAGATACACAGAAGTTAAACTCTGCAATATCTCCTTTTCTCGCTTCTTTTGGCCACAGCAGACAGAATTGTAATACTGATGCTGGGTGAAAGAAAGTAGCTTCCAAGGGAGCCCAGAGGATGGAACTTAGGGGCACATAGACCTGCCACATTTCAAATGTAAGCAGTCAGCATTTTGAAGGACATACTAGAATGGACCTTGAGGACTTTTATTTCACATACGCTGTAATTCCTCCTGTCCCCTAAGTCCCTTCTGCTATCATCATCACCAATATTGGCAGTAAGGCCTCTCCATTATGCCATGAACAGACCTCAGGTAGCAATGATGAATGAATATACACTGGACAATGTCCTTCACTGCTATTTTGATATACGTAAAATGCCATCGGTATTATTATTTTTTTTTTTTTTTAATTTTTGGGACAGAGAGTGACAGAGCATGAACGGGGGAGGGGCAGAGAGAGAGGGAGACACAGAATCGGAAACAGGCTCCAGGCTCTGAGCCATCAGCCCAGAGCCCGATGCGGGGCTCGAACTCACGGACCGCGAGATCGTGACCTGGCTGAAGTCGGACGCTTAACCGACTGCGCCACCCAGGCGCCCCCATCGGTATTATTTTTAATTAAGGTATTACTTAAATTAAAGTACTTTATGTGAATGTACACATATTTGCTTGGGGAAATTTTAATCATCCAATTTTTTTTTTTCAAGACAGCTTTATGCCCATTTGAATAGGTTCTCACACCAAAGAGAAGCCTGGAAGATACTACTTTACTCGTGTGATCAAAGCAAATATTATCAGTCATGGGACAATTCTATATTACTGATATGATCTAATGCAAAGAAGGTAGCATTAGTTCTGTAATACTACTGACAGAATGGAGAGCACGAACCTAATCGTGAGAAAACATCACAAAGGCCCGAATTTGGTTTGTAATCTTCAAAAATGTCAGGGTTATGAAAGTCAAGGAAGACTGAGAAACAATTCCAAACTGAAGAAGATTGGAGACATACGTCAATTAATTGCAATGTGTGATTCTGAACTAGATGTTGTTGTTGTCGTTGTTTGTTTGTTTGTTGGTATAAAAATCTTTCTGAGTTTAATCGGAAAGCTTGAACGAGGGTCTGAAAATTAGATGGTAAAGGTAAATCTGTTCTGATTTCCTGGTTTTTGATGGTAGTCTGGTGGCTATGACGAAGAATGTTCTTATTTGTAGGGTATGACAATAAACTTTTAGGGATGATTGGGTTGGATATCTTGGTGGCAACTTACTGTCAAAAAGTAAAAGAAAAGTTCAGAAAATAAGAGTGATTTCCACAGCACTTTTCTGTAAGTGTGAGATCGTTTCAAAATGACATAGAAAAGAAATGATTAAGCATAGTTTGATAGTCAGGCAAACTATTAAGGTGTAGTTCTTGGTTTCCTACACTGTCGCTAGCATTCTGCCATGATCTATCAGTGATGGATACTCATTCTTCGAGATATGCTTTCTACCCTTGAAGTGTTCACAGTCTACTTCAGCATATCCTATATGAAATATGATTAGTGAAGGCTAATGGAGTTCTTCTACGTTTAATAGACATTCAGAGATTGACTGATGTATGTAGAAATCAAAGAGAGTGCCCGTGGGGAATATTTTGCATGAAACATTTTTTTTTTAAGAGATAAGAAGAAACCTCTCTTGTTTGTATCAGTGACTTGTGGTTAAGCAAGGGGCCAAGGGACAGTGATGCTGGGTAGGTGACAATGGATGACTGGCCGAGTTACTGGGTGTGAGGCGAGGCTCTGGATGGGAGCTCGTGTATTTAGACTCCGCCAGATCCTACGCTCCACTTTGAAACAGAAATATGGCACATGGCAGATCTTCGTTATTCTTTCTAACGTAGAGCGTTTTTAGATGTCAACAATTTTATATGTCAATGATGAAGTAATATGTAAGGGAAACTTGCATACACTTAATAAATAAATATATAAGAGGACTAGAACTGGTTTTTTATACTTACATTATTTTGGTAAAGAATAAAAGTGACTGGCTTCCTGCAGGCTTTCCACGATAATCAGCCATATTGTTCTCTCAAACCACGTGAATGTTATTTTCTTTATTCTTCGCCCCAATCACATTGCACTGCTTGATATTCCTCCCTGGGCCTCACCGGTTACCTGTTAGTGATATCCTATTTTCCAGAGGGAATAAAAGAAAAAAAAAAAGGAATTAGAAGATGAAAACAAAGATACAAAATCACTAATCTCGATGAAATCATGTGACATTAAAAACTGGAGGGAAATATATAGATATAGATATAGATGATACAGATACATCTTTCATTCACTATCTTTGCTCCAAATGTGAATTAATGGTGCTATCATGATATGAACATACTGAGGCCAAGTGAACACATTCCCCTGCCTGGTCAGTTTGAATGTTCTACCCACAAGTATCTCCTCTTCATGCCTTTCTCTTTTAAGTTTATTTATTTATTTTGAGGAGGTGTGTAGGGAAAGAGAGAGAGAGGGAGAGAGAGAGAGGATCCCAAGCAAGCTCTGCATTGTCAGAGCAGAGCCCGATGTGGGGCTCTGTCTCAATAACCTCGAGATCATGACCTGAGCTGAAATCAAGTGTCAGACACTTAACCAACTGAGCCATCTAGGTGCCCCACCCCTCTTTATTTCCTTGCTTGTACTCGGAGGCCTTAGAACTTTCAACTACTTTGATCAACATAAAATGGCTCCCAACAACTTGTGACATTAGAATTATTTGGGATGCTGAAAAAAAACAAAACAAAAAACAGTCTACGGCTGATTTAAAAAAAAAAAAAAAGGTGAATGAATTGATTTGGAGAAAACTCCAGTTATTGTTACTTTGAAAATCTTCCCTGAGCTCTAAAATATAATCAGGGATGAACATCGGATGGATTAGCTGGCAAAGGCTTTCTAAAAAGTTGACTTCTCTTACCCATTTGTCGTACTGCTCAAACAACAATTGATGTGTTAAGTTTTCTTTTCCCCACTGAATGGATGTGGTAATACTCGGATTGTATGGATGCTTGGAAACTGCTTGGAAATAAATGTATTTATTTATTTATAAATCAAGTATAAATACACTTTATTTATAAAGTGTATGCACTTTACCATGCAAAGTCGGTAATGAGTGTATTCCCTGGGCTAGCTTTAAAACAGGAGCTCGGATGTGAAGTTACCGAGCACAAAATAATTGATATTCATTCTAAATAAACTTTTGTTATTAACCCAGCACCTAACATGATCCATGTCCTATGCTAGACAGCTAGGATTGAGAGTTGCAGCAGATTCAGTCTCTGCCTGTAGGGAACACACAGCATCGTAATGGACCGTGAGGCAAACGCAGGATAAAAACCTTGACACTAAACCTGGGACCATACCGGAATGCAGTGTAGGAAAAGGAAGCAGCATAGTTGGTAACAGAGAAGAGTATTATTCTCCCTGAAAAGTTAGATTTCTGCATTTTTTTTTACAGTGGTAAAGTCCCCACAGTTCTCACTGGCAGTATCACTAGTCCTTATATATATATATATTTTTTTTTTTCTTTGCTTATTTTTGCTTGCTAAATAACAGAACACCATGATCTGGGAGTCTGACTGTATTCGAATAAAAATGTTTATTTATGAGAACCTAAAAAAAAACAAAACAAAACCAAATGGGTCAGCTTCAGTTAATTCTCCGGAGGCCTCAGCAATAGTTAATCGTTTCCGTCCTGGGGCAATTATGGCCAGCATTTCCCAAGACTATGACTTGGAACTTCTCCAGAGGTGGTTGATAGGCCTAACTCCAACAGAAGTTTCCAAGTCAAACGAATCTGGGGAATTATGGATTAAGGAAAATTACATATATTTGTTTACCTCAGGATTACTTAGATCCTTTAATATCCTAGTGTATAATATGACTCACCAAAAAGAGGGTATTTTGTTCAGGGGTTCTCGAACATAAGGAACTGTAGAACTTTTTTTTTTTTTTTAACATTTATTTATTATTGAGAGACAGAGACAGACAGAGCATGAACCTGGGAGGGGCAGAGAGGGGGAGACACAGAACCTGAAGCAGGCTCCAGGCTCTGAGCTGTCAGCACAGAGCCTGACTCGGGGCTCGAACTCACAAACCAAGAGATCATGACCTGAGCGGAAGTTGGACGCTTTACTGACTGAGCCACCCAGGCACCCCGGAACTATGGACCTTTTTGATTTCCCCTTTTAGGACTGGCAGTAATACAGCTCTCTGGGCTCTTCCATTTACATCTGACAAAAGTTGTCTCAATGTCATCCCATCAGAGAGACTTCTGCCAACTGCCATATCTAAATTAACATCAGGCTCACATCAGTTTCTACCCTCTCACCTTGTTTTCGCTTTGCTCTTCACTGTGTGTTTCTCACTCCCCCTTAGAATTTAAGGTCATTGCTAGAGCAGAGCCCTTCTCCTTTTCAGCACTTGCCACACAGTAAACACTGACAATATACTTGTTGACTGAATTGATCCTGTGTTGCCACCTTTAGTGTGTGGCTTTTGTTCCCATGGCTACAAGACGGTTGTTATTAAGGCGACATGGGTATTATGTATGCCATTAGTCTACATCCCCACTGGTCCCCGGAGACTGTGATTGTCACATAGTTGGCTTCACCTGTGTTATTTGTTTGGTTCCCTGAGCATTTGAGTTTGCAGCCTTGAACCAGACATTTCTTAAAGTCATTCCCAGTCTTTAAATGCTATGATTTTATGATCTATGCTTTTCCAGCAAATGCCTTAGACTTATCTATATACAAAGTTTTCACATGTTGCACTTAAATTATGAATTTAATGATTATTTAAGGGGAAAATATTCCTTTTATTTTTCCTGTAAAAAAAAACCCAATAAACAAACAAACAAAAAAAAGCACTTCCAGGTAATAGTCAACTTTGTTCTGAAGTCATTCTTGGTCCTGTTCACTGAAGTAAAACAAATGCTGTGGAACACGTGAGCGTTCCTTCCCTGGGAAGGCTTGGCATGCAACTGTCACCAGTCCTAATCACAGTCTCAGGAACAATGATGATGCTGTCACTAGAAGGTCAGGAGAGGAAGCTGAGAGGCTCTAAAGCCTAAGCCAGAGCAAGACTGACAGAGAACACAGAAGAAAAAAGAAAGAAAGAAAAGAAAGGAGAAAAATTAGGCCCGCGTAAAAGAAAAAGAAAACATCCAAAGAAAACACTTTGTGAAATGTGTTGAAAATTGGAACATTTGGTTTATAAAATGTCCTGTCACCTTCTGACAATTTTCCATTTTGCTGTTTGATAAGTGACAAGTTTCACATTGCACAGGTGACCAATTCCAGTAAAAAATAGTTTCTTGAGCCTTATCGGTATCATTTATCAGAAGCAGCAGAAAATGTTGCCCTGTGCTAGAGATACTCAATCTGGTCCTATATACGCTCCCGAAAGGCTAGTGGATTTCAGGATGGACCAAGAGTGAAGCTGATATTTACTGAGCACCTACTAAATGGTAGGAAGAAGAGGAGACAGGTACACAATCATTATATCACTTATTTCTTATAATAACCTTCCCAGTCTATTTCAGAAGAGTATACAGTATAAACCTAGGCAAACAACTTGAACCTGCTGATCTTCCATTATCTCTAATCATATTGGCATTGGACTGGTTGATACCCTTTTTCATTCATTCAGTGACTGTGTTTAATAACATCCTTAAAATGTGGTTTTCTCATTAGTAGAATAGAGATAACAGTATCTGCCTTGTTGCAGGAAAGAAGGGAGTGAGAAAGGCAGGAAGGTAGGATAACAAGAAAAGAAAGGAAAAAGTCAAAAAGAAAACCAGGGACATATCTAAGCTCAAAATCAGACTCCCTTTAGATTTCTTAAGAGCAGCACTGGATATAAATAAATGAATATATAAATACATAAATACAGAGAAGTAAGTAAATAAATAAAACCATCACTTCAAAAGCCTGAAGGAGAATTGCTTTGTCCTTGAGTTCTATACCTTGGCAAACTATTAAGAAGGCATGAGAATAGAATAAAAATATTTTCAGACATGGAGAGTTTCCAAAAACTCACCCAATCTCATGTGACCCCTCTTCTATCATCCCTCTGTCCTCCAAATATAGCTATACATGTTCCCTTCTTCTCTTTATAATGATTGCAGCCAAGCTTCACATGCAATATTCCTTTGTAAAATAGAACTAAAAATAAATTACTAGAAAAAATGAAATGCATCCTCAATTTTTATTAGATTCAACAGACATTACATTATCTTTTAATAAATATTATGTGAACAAAACTAACATAAGGATAAAAAGGAATTACAAAATCTGTATGTGTTTATCATTAAAAGGGAGTGTCTAAATGATTAATTTGAATCTTTATGACACTTGAAAATTTTAGTTGTTCGATATGTGTAGCATAACAATGTTGTCACACAGTGATTCCCTATTTTAGACAGATACATACATAGTTTAACACACCAAGTTTTTATCAATATTTAATATTTTTAATGTTACAAATATATAAATACTTTTCACTTGTTAATTTACCCATTCTAGGCTCAATCGGTCACAGCAGTAACTCAGGCTATAATGTATATCTAAAATATTTCTATATTTTGTTTCACTAACATTTAGGAGGAAAACTAATCTCCCCAAATATGTGACAGAAGGATTTCAAAGTAATTTCAGCCTGCTCTCGATATTCAGTTAGAGCTTTTATTTAAAATGAAGGAGGTGCACCTGGGTGGCTTTGCCACTTGAATGACCAACTCTTGACCTTGACTCAGGTCATGATCCCAGGGTCATGGAGCCCTGCATCGGGCTCTGTACTGAGAGTGAAGCCTGCTTAAGATTGTCTCTCTCTCTCTCTCTCTCTCTGCCACTTTCTCTCTCTACCTCTGCCCCTTTCCCTTGCTTGTGTAATCTTTCTCAAATAAAAATAAAATAAGATATAATAAAATAAATAAAATAAATAAAGGAAATGACAATATATTTTCAACATTCATCTTTAATTTTAATTGGTTCTAATTTTAATTAGAACCAATAGCTGGTTCTAATAATCTATCTTATAAAGTTTTAATTAAGTTTAAATTATCTTTCAGTGTAAGAAAAATAGATCCATAAATATCTTATTGTGTGAACCATATATATGTATATGTATATTATATATATGTTTTTCAAACTATAAGGTATTCAGAGGTAACTTTCACCAAATGTGCTCTATGAAGATTATTCCCTATTTCACTGATAATTGTGTTAAATTACAAAATATATCATCACAATCTGCAAAAATTCTTGAAGCAAATCTTCCTCATAAAGTGGGCTGGATTCCTTCTCTAGAAGAGAGTAAAAATATCAATACTATCAAACAAAGAAGTAGATCTGACTATCTCATTTGTATCATTAGAATTTGGGACCTCAACTATTTTTTTTTATTTTGTAGGAAAACCAAAAGTTCGATCAGTCTACACAAAACTTTTCCCCTGAAAACTGATGAATCTCAGCATGCATAGAAGTTGCTTATAATCAGTTGTCATATTACCCCATAACTGGCACCAAAAAAACTAACATTTAATAAATTAGTCTCTACATAATTCATACAGTATAACCTGGCTGACTTTTTTTTTCAGGAAGTAACTCAAGAGAAGGAATAGAACACAACTTCCAGATTGTACAGAGACAGCATACTCAAGGAAGTTGCAAGGAAAACACGCACGCGCGCGCACACACACACACACACACACACACACACACACCCTAGTTGAATTGCTTGCTTCCTGAAGTGCTTGACCATATGATAAAGAGCATTGAAGAGTTTTTTTTTTAATTCACTTGGAGAACTTGAAAGCGTTAATGATAATGGCAGAAAATCATGCCAGCAAATACATACATACATACACACATACATACATACATACATAAAGGATACACTTATTAGCTGAGAAAAGCAATGTAAACCATGCTTAAAATGATCATAACGAAAGTTTGCTAAATTGCATAGGAGGATGTAGACAAAGGGTTGCAGGGGGTGACAGGATGTAAGGATGCTTTTTGTCTCCTGGCAGAAAGTCAACGGATGATGCCTACAAATTGTAAATGGGGAGGTAGCAGGAAACGTCTGTTATTTAGAACGGTGGTGGTGAGTAGCCCAATAAACTGCTAAAAGAATTGTCACTAGTCACTTGTGGGGGGTAGTATGAAGAATAGTAGTGAAGTAGGGGACTTCTGATTTCCAGATAAGGTTTGTAAAGCGTTTTGACTTGTAAAACTCTGCATGTGCATAAAGTTCATAAAAGCTGCTACTCTGATTTAGTGATTTTATTCTTCACTTTATCAAAGCTTTGATCTACCAAAATATCCGTTTCAGAGTTTTTCTCTAAATTATGTATATGTCAGTCTCTAGAAACTGTTTTAAAACTACTCAGTTATCATGACTAAATCTAATGTTCCAATATCATTTTGAGCCATTCTTAAAACTTGTAAGATTTTACCTGAAAAAAATCAATTGATTCTCGTTCCATGGATCTTTGTGTTGAAGCTCAAGAATTTTGACATTTTAAAGGTTCAAGAGGGGTTATTACTTTTTGTGCTTATGACTTTAAGTGGCTCAGAAGACTTCAAATTTTCTTTTTAGAAAGTCACCTCACCTCTGAGCAGAGAAACCCCTGCCCCTTAGAGGGAAAGCTTTTGTACAAATTTCAACCAAGAAGAAATGAGGTTAAAGTGGAAAGTATTTGGCAATGATAAATTTTAGCCCTTGCCAGAATTACAGTTATTGTGCTTTAAGTTTGTAAAATTTCATTTTGTCTTGCTTAATACAAAATATAAAGTTGTTCTTTGGATGCATAAGTTAAATTTTATATTCAAGCAGGTAAAACCAAAGATAAATTTGCCTTCATCAATTTGCTCACAAATTCTGACTATATCTTTGTCAAGATTTCTTTCTCGATTTCTTTTTTACTACAAAGACAATAAAAACACGAGTCAAGTAGCTTGAACCCGAAATGAATTCCATTCTGTTTAGTGACCTGAAATATTTCCCTGGGAAATTTTTACTTTGGCCACTCGTCCTCCATAGCCTGAAACCTTTCAGGGATTCCCATCCTTCTAAATGAAAAGTTATTCTTTGGCTGTAATTTAGAGCCTCTGAAATTCCCACTGGAATTTCGACTCAGGGGTGCCTAAAAAAAAAAACACGGGAAATTGCCTTGAGTTATTCTGGAGCAAATGACACCTGGTATTTAAAATGGAGAAGAGATGGCTTTCTTGTACAATTCCTATGCTCCAAGTAGATCATACCCTCTGTCTGAAGATTCACTCACTGTAGGGTTCACATCGACCTAGAAGCAATTCAATCTACAGAGATCAAGGCCAAGGGGAAAGAGAGATATGGCCTAAGAGCCAATTCATTATACTAGTCATCCATTCCCAAAATGGGTGTGTGGTTGCAATCAGGTTAATATGAACATCAGGGCCACAAAGCTTCTGGAGGCCATATGAAATTGCAAGGGACAAAGCGACCTGCTCTGCTTGGGTCATATCATGCCAGATAGATTTTCATCTTGCGCTGCTTTGGCAACATATTGTGATGATGAGGGCTTCTTTTCTACAGGCTACCTCCCCAAGGCACCTCTGAATCCTTCAGAGATTTTTCAAGAGTTCCAGAAGCCTCTGGGTTTAGGTCCTCCAATGCCATTCCCACACTCTTGTGAACAGCAGTAGGGAGCGTAGCAAAAGACATGTTAAGGATCCATCAGATCGTATTTGATTTCCAGTCTCTGAATTACCCCAACTCATATAGTTTGATTTCATTCAATCCTACGCTGCACTCCCCTTTGGAGGTTTAATTACCAGAACCAGTTCTGCCCTAAAGATGGAGAATCTGAACCACCTTGAAGCATGTGAAGGTAACTAAGCATCACCATCCCTTTTCCCTGCAATCTTTTCACTACAGTGAATTTCAGACCAGACTCACGATGATCTCCAGTTCCCCTTCATCTCAGACTTGACATTTCTGTGACTCGTCCAACACCCCAGGCATGCTAAGTCCAGGAACTTGTCTGGACTTCAAAAGACACCTTGGAGACATTAAAAGAAACCTCAAATGCAAAATATTTCAAATTGCAGTCATGATCTTTTCTCCCCTCCAGGCAGATCTCTTTTTCTGTTCACTTCCATAATTAGGGACATTGCCTTCCTCCTTAATCAACTAAACCACATTGGTCTTTTCCTTGAGTCCCAATTTTTCCATGCCTTATTCCCACATTCACTTAATCGCCAACTCTTGACAATTCTTACCCTATCCATTTTCTGCTATTAATTCACACTGTCACCTCCCTCCTATACTATTGTAAAATCTTCCTACCTGCTATGCTCACCTTGCCTCTAGCCTTTTCTCACTCTTCATTCTGCCAATGTAAATCGCAAATAGAATGATTGCAATGTTGCAATGGCTCCCTATTGCCTCAGGGTAAAATACCTTTTTCTTAGTAAGGCCTGAAAAGCTCCTCTGGTTTGACCTGTCTTTGTCCTACCTCATAACTTTTATTCTACCCAGATGTTCCATTCATTTTAATGCCTTGATGATGCTTGTGTTTCCTTAGAAAACTTCTTGTGTTTTCTAAGCAAATCGATTTGTCTCATACCTCTGTGCTTTGTGGGTGTTCTTCCCTGTAAAGCCTCTTCCTTGTCCAGCTGGTGGGTATCTACTCTTCCTTCAGAGGTGATTAAGCTTCACCTTCTTGTAGGTCTTTCTAACACACAGAGTGGGGCCCAGGACAGCCTAATCTTACTGTCCCACTATGGCATTTTCTTAGGTCTTATTCACTTCTCAGCCCACTGTATTCTGGCTTCTCCTGCTACTATTCCTCTGAAAGTGCTTTTGCTAAAACCCCAAATGACCTTCAAACTGCTAAGTCCAATGGGCCTTTTTTGGAGTTTAGGTTACTTGGCACAAGCTATGTTGGATACTGTGGATTATGTTCTTGTTTTGGAGCTCTCCTTACACTACTAGATTGTGGGATCCCAATATTATCCTAATTTTCCCTTCCTTCCTCCCTTCCTCCCTTCCTTCTTTCTTCCTTCCTTCCTTTCTTTCTTTCTTCCTTCCTTTCTTTTTTTCTTTCCCTTCCTTCCTTCCTTCCTTCCTTCCTTCCTTCCTTCCTCCTTTCCTCCCTTCCTTCTTCCCTTCCTTTCTTCCTCCCTCCCTCCCTTCCTTCCTTCCCTTCCTTCTTCTCTTTCTTTCTTTCTTTCTTTCTTTCTTTCTTTCCTTCTTTCCCTTCCTTCCTTCCTCCCTTCCCTCCCTCCCTCCCTCCCTCCCTCCCTTTCTTCCTTCCTTCCTTCCTTCCTTCCTTCCTTCCTTCCTTCTTCCCTTCCTCCCTTCCTCCCTTCCTCCCTTCCTTTCTTTCTTCCTTCCTTTCATTCTTTCTTTCTTTCTTTCCCTTCCTTTCTTCCTCCCTCCCTTCCTTCCTTCTTCCCTTCCTTCCTTCCTCCCTCCTTTTCTTCCTCCCTCCCTCCCTTCCTTCCTTCCCTTCCTTCTTCTTTCTTTCTTTCTTTCTTTCTTTCTTTCTTTCTTTCTTTCTTTCCCTTCCTTCCTTCCTCCCTTCCCTTCCTCCCTCCCTCCCTCTCTTCCTTCCTTCCTTTCTTCTGTCTTTCCTCCCTCTCTCTTCTTTCTTTCTTTCTTTCTTTCTTTCTTTCTTTTCCTTCCTTCCTTCCTTCCTTCCTTCCTTCCTTCCTTCCTCCTCTGACCAATCCTCTGTAATCTTCCTCTGTCTACTCTCTTAATTGTTGACATCCTCGGGTTATGTTCTTAGCCCACCAGGTTACTTACCACCTTAATCTTATCCACATTCATAAATCGTACACTTATCTAATAACCTATTAAATGTCTCCATACAAAAGTCAGACAAAAACCTGCCATCCAACATATTCAAAACT
This sequence comes from Panthera leo, assembly GCF_018350215.1. NCBI lineage: Eukaryota > Metazoa > Chordata > Mammalia > Carnivora > Felidae > Panthera > Panthera leo. The sequence continues at coordinate 208,098,318 of NC_056686.1, read as the reverse complement.
GAGCTATCTTTCCCTCTAATATTTGCTTTACTCCTCCACTCCTTTAGTAAGTGACATCAAATTCTGTCCAACCATTCAAAATAGAATCCTGAGATTTTCCTTGATTTTCTCATTTTTCCTAAATCCCTTGTTCCCAATGACAAGTTCCTGTAGAATGCCCCCCCCCCAATAGGTGTTGACTCTTTTGTACCCTCTCTGGCCTGTGCCACTCTGTGCTAGACTACTATGCACACCTGCAACTGGCTATGTGTCTTTCCCTGGACCAGTCAGTCCCTCCTCCCCAGAACCGCCAGAGCCACCTATCCTCAGTGTATCACTTCCCATCTCATTCCCTTGCCTACAGCCTTCAACAGTTCCCTCTTACCTACAAGAGACTGAAGTCCATGCTTGTTAATATTTCAGTGTCATTTATCCCCACCTCCTTTTCCTATGTCATCTCTTGCACCATCTACCTTGCACTTAATCAGGACCCACAGTGAGTCACTTCCAATTATCATGCCCAGTATGATGCTCTTTGTGTCTATACTTCGGCTGACGTGAACACATCTCCCTGGAATGCCACAGTGTCACCTGAGATAATGCCTACCCATCCCTAAAGACTCAGGAAGTTTTTTCCTGCCTCCCCCTCTGACTTCCAACCCTATTGCCTTCATGGACAGATTGGATCCTTCTGCTCTCTTCCTTGCTTTTCCCCATAGAAGACTCCTTACTTCTACCTGTGTTCCAGGCCCCCTGCTTCTTTTCTCCTCCACAATCTGTCTTCTGAAATTATGCCTTGTTCTTAGGCATTGACACAATCTCTAGCTCCAGTGCACGTTTTCCTTCCGACTTCACATGTAACTTCCTCCTCCAGTGTTTTTAAGTCTTTCCTCCTACCTTCATCCCTTGTCTTTCATCATCACACATGTTGGAAGAGTGTGGCTCCGATTCCCGTACCTTCTATTTACTCCTCCACCCACAGTAAGGGCATTTCAATCACAACACGTAATTGAAACTGCTTTCTCAACGTCCCCAGTTATCTACTGATTTTAAACTCAAAGATTGAATTTTGTCCTTATCCCATTCCATCCCCCTGAATTAATCGAGATGAATACATACTTCTCTTCTCTGATACTCTCCTTCTTGTGGTTAAACTACAACACTTTATCCTCCTTCTCCTTCTGTATCTACCAGCCTGCCTTCTCCTCCTCCTTTCTTCCTCTTCTGTTTGTTCCATACAGAGGAACCCCACTAAGTAACTATTGTCTCTCTTTTCCTCCTTTTCTTACCCTGGGGCTTCATCAATCTACAGGTGGTTCTGCAGATAAAATCCAAACGTGTATCTTTTAACCTCCACCTACTTTTCTTCTTCTGGATTCCAAAGCCATATTTCTAATTGCCTGTTGAGTAACTCTCAAATTCAGAAAGTATAAAAGGACTAATCACTTCTCACCTGGTTCTTCCCTCTAATGATCTTGTTCTTCCGTGCGCTGTTTTAGAGCCTAAAACTTATCTTTAGAGCAGTCTTTTCCCTGGCCGCTACACATCCAGGGGACATTCTAGTGCTATCAGTCCCATGTCCACACTGCCTGTTACATCCCATGCTATTAGTCCCATGTCCTCTGCTTCTTAAATGAAAAGAGGCATTTTTGTTGCTGTGACATTGGTTCACAGTCTCTTTTAAGCCTTCAAAATAGAGGCCTCATTGTTATCCCTTCTCTCCAACCCATTCTGTAGGTCACCATCATTACCCTTTCCAAAAGCCGTGGTCTCTTCACATCACTTTCCTGCTTAGAGATCTGCTTACCTTTTCCTATTGTTAATAAAATAAGATTAAAATATAAAAAGTAAAAATAATCACTTGAGTTCAAGGCTTAACGTTTGTCATCATCCGTATCAATCACTTTTACCAGCCTTGATTTTTCCAATGATATCTTTAAAAAATTAAAAAAAAAATGTTTTTGTTTATTTTTGAGAGAGAGAGAGAGAGAGAGAGAGCAGGGGGGTGGGGGGGGGGCGGAGGGAGACACAAAATCCAAAACAGGTTCCAGGCTCTCAAGCTGTCAGCATAGAGCCCAACACAGGGCTTGAACCCACAAACCGTGAGATCATGACCTGAGCCGGATTCAGACACTCAACTGACTGAGCCACCCAGCCACCCCTCCAATTATGTCTTAAAATTATTGGAACAACACTAACTGTTTCCAAACTTGATCTTTACCTATCCATGTTATTTCTCTATCTAGAAATAATGATTTGGCACTTACTCTATGCCAGATCTTATGATGTGCCCTGAGGCTACGTAATAAAAAGGCAAAAACTTGCCTTAGTATTTATGAGTTCTAGAGCAGAAAAACAATAAATACATAACTAAGTAAATAAAGTGTACTACATGCTATGTTACAGGGAATGTCAGATTTTAAGGTGTGGAATGGTAAGACACCTTATTTCATGCCTGTGGTGGCAGTGAAGGTGATATGTTGTGCAGAAAAGTTGGTTACAGAAGTAGGTACTATTTAAATTGAGTCAATTAAAGATGGGGAAAATGGGTGAGTGGGCTGATTCTGGGCAAGAGGAAATGGGCACACATACTATAAATATTAAAGATCTTCACTATAGTGATTTACGCAGGATGTGAAGGGGAGGATGCTGACTCTGGGAAAGTTTGTCAGGTAAGAAAACCCTAGACAATGAAGGTACTATCAACCAATACAGGTGTCTTAGACCTTAAACATCAAGCCATTGGAAGTCTTCTGTATAAAATAAGGGTGTGATAGAATCATATTTGTGGCAGGACGGATCATTCTGGCAGCAACGTGAAGGATAAAATAGAGAAAAAAGGCCAGAGGAAGTGGGAGTGTTCAGGAACTGTTGAAGAACTTCTTGGGAGCAGCCACACTGGCCTTACTGGATTTTTGGTTATATGACCAGAGAAAGGTAGATTGGGTTGAGAAAAAAGTAAAGAGGAATAAAAATCAGGATTTAGTGATTGCTTTATTGTTGGTGATATAAGATTGAATAGAATAGATGATGGTCAGTAGGCAAGGGATATATAACTCTGGAACTCAGGAAAGGGATCAGAACTTGAGATATAGATTTGAAGTTTATTAGCATATATGTTTAGCTAAAGCTGTGGCAGTCAATGATACTGACTTTTAAGAATGGTTGAAAAAAGAGAGCAGTGGTGGTTCTAGGAAGATCAGAGAAGCTGTTTCAATAAAGAACGTGTCAACTATAGCCCAGAGGAGAAATAGGAATTATTTTGTGGGGGAGGGGGGGGTGTGGGGCAGCTGAATGGCTAAGTCGGTTAAGCGTCCGACTTTGGCTCAGGTCATGATCTCACGACTTGTGAGTTCAAGTCTCACGTCGGGTTCTGTGCTGACAGCTAGGGCCTGGAGCCTGCTTCAGATTCTGTGTCTCCCTCTCTTTCTGCCCCTTCCCCATTTGTGCTCTGTCTCTCTCTCTCTCTCTCTCTCTCTCTCTCTTTCTCTTTCTCTCTCTCTCAAAAATGAATGAACATTTAAAAAATTTTAAAAAAAGAATTATTTTGGGGTAGAAGGAGGGAGCCTTCAGTGTCAAGGATATCATTAGTGAACTTGCTGGAAATGCTTTCAGTAGAAGGTCTAGATAGAGGAGACTTTGCATTGTTCATTAATATGTCTTCACATCCATCCTTTGGATAAGACAGTAGGCAACAGTCCTGACCGTGTACTTGGGGTGGTTCTGGGAAGGGGCAGAGACTACAAGCCTTACTATCCTTACTTCTCTTTTTGACTATAAGTACAGGTCAGTTTTGACATTTCTATCTTTTGAAATCCCAAGTAGTCACGAAAGATGGTGGCAGTAAAGACTCTTAACGAGTATGACTATCTTAGGGGCGCCTGGGTGGCTCAGTGGGTTAAGCGTCCGACTTCAGCTCAGGTCATGAGCTCACGGTTTGTGCGTTCGAGCTCCACCTTGGAGACAGCTCAGAGCCTGGCGTCTGCTTCCGATTCTGTGTCTCCCTTTCTCTCGACCCCTTTTCTGCTTGCCTTGTGTCTCTCTATCTCTCTCAAAAATAAATAAACATTAGAAAAAAAAAAACAAGTCTGATTATTTTAGGCTGTCTGCCATAGCTGGTTGTCCCAGGTCCCATGCTCTTCTAAGGATAAAACTACCTGCCATTTCCTCTTTGTTGAAATTCCATTCATTTTCAAAAAACAGGTCAAGTATCACTTCTGCCTAAAGACATCCTTGACTCATGAGAGAGTCACTTCTCTTCTGTGTTCTCAGAGGATTTTGTATACAAATTCGTGAAGTGTTTAAAACACTCTCCTTTATAATATAGTTAGATATGGAGGTCTGCTTTCTCCTCATGGGACACGGTCTTATTTTTCTCTGCAGCCCAGATTTTACCTAGGAAATTGGGGTATTTATCCTTGTTTATTAAATTAAATTGAAATGTTTATATAGCATGATTTGTCTAACTACGATCAATTATTTTCAAAGTCTATACTTGGTTTTTCAAGAGGGAGAACTACATTTTTATAGAGAAAAAAAGAAACACAAGACAGTTGAAATCACTTCCATTCCCTTCCCATATTATGATGGCTACTGCCTTCAGGTGTAATTCTGAACTACGTAGAGCTCTACTCTTCACATCTGAGAGAGGCTTGGCTAATACTTTTGTGCATACAGAAGGAAGAGACTCAATAAATAATATTCTGGGACTATAGTCTGTGAGCAGCATTCTGCAAAGTGCACAGTGAGCTTGCATCTGCCTCTAAACTGGATTTGCTTTGGAGAGGCATCTTACATCATATGACAAATACAAGACTCTCTCCTGGAAGTGATGGTCTGATTTACAATCTTCACCTTCAAAACATATTGAAGCTGAATTGTGCTCTTAAGAAATTCTAAGTGAATGCCTAAATGAAGTTTAGGTTTCCTGCCAATCTTCTGCCTTTAAAAATATAATTTTATTTGCACGTTTGGTACTTTAAGCGAATTATTGCCAATACGATGTTGGACTTCTGACATGGTTTCTGGGCAGTAGGGCAACATTTGACATCAAGTGTCATTCTCAGTGTGCATGAATATCATAACATCTGAAAATCAACTAAAAACTTATGGAACTTCGCAGTGTGGTCAGTAGCCTTAAAATAGTTGTGAATTGCTAGATTTTTCCCCTTTTATCCAAAATATTGCCTTTCTGTGAGCAAGCAAATATTGCCTTTCTGATCCTTGGCAGAAGAGTTGATGAAAATAATACTGGAAAGTGCTAAGAATTCTCGAAATGTGCCCGTGCTTTAATTGCTATTTGACCCCATTCCTCTTCCCACCAGACAGAGCGCAGCTCAAATGATATGATGGATGTCAAATGCAGATTCATAATTCACCACAGTTAGGAACACTTATAATGGTGCATTATCAAACTCATTGCAAATGCCCGAGCAGATCAACATCTCATTCAATGGAGTCAGCGCAGATATAATGGAGTGTTTTCTTCAGTATATTCAGTGAAGCAGAGTAAGGGCCAGACTCCAATTATTTCTTATGGTCCTGGGGATGGGGTATGTTCACAAATGCAAATGGAGACATGAATCAAATTTGCATCCTCTAGTATAGATACACAGGCACACACACACACGCAGAGGAAGGGAGGGAGAGTGTATGTGTATGTGTTTGAGAGAGAGCGAGGTGATTCTAAAGAAAAAAATCTATATGTATTAAAAATGGTTTAAGTTTCCTCAAATGTTACACAAGGAAGAGTATCATTGAAAAAACAAAATCATCTTCGCAAGGGTTTTGATCATGTATTTTAATGAACGAGTTTCCTGTCATTAATGCTTTAATTAGAATAGTAAGCAAGAATGTAACGAAGCAGAATCATTTCTTCAAGCTAACAGCGAAACTTTGCTTGTATCTGCTTACAGTGGAGACTGGCAGTAGACATTTTAGACATTTTTAAAAACAGTTCATTGAAAGTTTTCCGTGAAGCAATGATTTTTCCCCCTGTGTCTAAATTCACTGCCGAAATTATTTGGGACTGGACACCTGGGGCACTTGCTTCCTTCTTGGGCACCGGTCCCCTTCTCATTTCACATACTGTTGATCCAATCAGTTCTATCTGTTATAGTCAGAACCCACATACAGCCAAATTCAAAGAGAATCAGTGTCCACAGTTTCACATCCTGTTTCATTGACCCCACTGGGTGGTGCCCCTCGAAAGCTCCAAACTTTCAAGGAGCTGAGGCATTCCGGATTTCCCTCTGCCCCCTCTCACTAAGCCTCAGGTAGGATCCAGCCACTGGGAGCTCATTGTGAATTTTACCTTACTGGTACTTTTCCCGTGTCTTTGCATTTTATCCAGGGTCTGACTGGGGCATGATGACTGCTTCCCATTATAGGATTTCCAGGCATCAGTGTACAGATGAGAAAACAACAGGCCCTTCCTGGCCCTCAGAAGTCATCCTACACGGGTCTGTATTGACTCCCATTGACTCCCATTCTGTGGGCATCCAGGACCACCAAAAATGTGTGTGTGTGTGTGTGTGTGTGTATACACACACACACACACATGTATACATACATATGTGTGTGTGTGTGTGTGTGTGTGTGTTCTTCTAAGCATTTCCTGCAAAGACCCTCCCCGTCGATTGTCTATTCCCATTATTCAAACTTAGCTGTGTTCGATGTGGCCAAACCATTAGATCCATTGTGGACCAAATTCCAGGGTCTTTCCTCCTGTTTTTCAAAACTGTGTGCACACAATTTTTATGGGCTTCACCTCTGTTACCATTGGGCACACGATTCTGCTGAAGCCACAGCTATTTTGCAAGTCAGCGAGGACTTCTCCAGCCCTGGGTTGGAGTTACATTGGTAACTTTGCTCTAAATTCCCTCTTAAATGGAAAAAAAAACATGGACGGAAGGCAGAGGAGCATAAATCTTGCAAGTTGCTTTTCCCGAGAAACGCCAGAACGAGCCCTAAATGAAGACACCGTGCGCTGCTGGCGGCCGTATTCTTCTCATTTCGATTTCGACAAGTGGTTCCAGCCAGAGAAGCATTTAGAAGGTAAAAGGCGATCCACCAGTTGTCGCCCAGTTGCGATTTCGGTTTGGGGTCCGTTTCTTCAAACGGCCAAGCTGGGTGTTGTTCTGTGATCGAGTGCCTTTGTCCTGACAGAGGTTTTCATTTTGTACCTTTCACCATTGTTTTTGGCCGCAGATCAAGCCTCACATCTTCTGGTCATAGAATTCCTTTCTGCAGGCTCAGGCCGCCGCGTAACCTGAGCCGCCTCCGTTTCCCAGCAGACAGCACATTAAAGGGAGGTCTGCCGGCCAGCTGCAGAGACAGGTGTCGCCCTTTAATTTATACCCGCCCCCATTTATTTGTCCTAAGCATTCCTCTCCCAGGGTTGTTCACCAAGGCCGAAGGAATGGGGCAGATTTTACAGGCGCGGGAGTGTGGGATTAAAATGCTCCACCTGCTTGGTAGCTTAGCTCGGTGAACAAGGCTTCCAGATGTAGCGCCATTTTGCCGTTGCTTTGTTGGACCCTCATCAACGAGCAAGAGGGGACACCGGGCCGCTCAGCGGTCCCCCGCACAATGTGTTGACCGACTCAGATTGCATCGCCGCTCTTTGGAGAAGGCTGACTCACGCTGCTTTCTGAGAAACTGGAGAAGTAAAGAAAATGCTCTGATTATTGCATATTGCGATAATCCATATTGCAGAGCCATGAAAACCTGAACTGGTTGAGTCCTATCAAATTTAATGTTGGTAGGACAAATCCAGATCCATTTTTATAGCGCTATTTTATAAATGGAAAAGGTCAAATATCATAGTGTTTACTACAGACTCTGCTGTTACTTCAAATATGTCTTTGCACAGCGTGGTGATTTTCATTGGAGAATGAGCCCATAGGCTGAGTGAGGTGTAGACATGTGGCCTGTCTAGCATGGATCGCCATGATCCATTATTACATTTCCTGGTATTGGCAACAAGGCTTCAGGGATTCGTTTCTCCCCTTGATCTGATATTTAGCTGTCAAAATCCCTCTTTTTAAAAAAATTTGTTCACATTTATTTATTTTTTGAGACAGAGAGTAAGCAGGGGAGGGGCAGAAAGAAATGAGGACACAGGATCTGAGGTGGGCTCCGGGCTGACAGCAGGAAGCCCCATGGGGGGCTCAGGGCTGGAACTCACTGAAGGTGAGATCATGACCTAAGCTGAAGTCTGACGTTCAACCAACTGAGGCACCCAGGCACCCCATCAAAATCCCTCTTTGACTGGCCTCAGTTTATTTATTTTTCACAAGCCACACTGATGTTCAACCCTCTGGGTCTTCACCCAGGGGCTTGGGTCACTCTGAATATTTTCTCCTTTCTACGATTTGAGGTGGATGGGCATGCTTTCCATAATTAGGCTAAAGACTATGCCACACCAATTAGCATTCTCCATCATTAACAGAAGATACCACGTTTGTGATTCAGGCAAAAATATAAAAAGTAGATTTTATGCATCGGCGAAACCATGAGGCTAACCAGCTGACCATGAGTTATAATCATTCCTTCCTGAGCCTTGGAATTGTCTCTTTCAAGATGTCTGGATGGGACAATGGCCACATATGAGAGAATAGCTTGTTCCTGTCTTCCAAAAATTCCTGGAAGCTGGTCCTTCAGGAGAGTGTCACGTTCGTCATTGCAACGCTGTCTGCATCCTTGGACTGTGCCTTGCTTTCTTCGCTCAGGAAATCAGATAACCCAGGATGATAGCAAAGCTTTGGACGTGGCCCCTCCATCACACCGTCACTTGTGGCCTTCCGAAAACACTATGTCTTTGCCATGTTTGGAAACCCCACACCACCACAAAATGCCCTGCACGCCAATCACAAATGTTATGAAGCACACTCCATGCATAGGGAGTTCTTGTAGGATGTAGCGCCTTTGCTGGGGCATTTCTTCTGCCCCTGCTGCTTCCTGATGCCCTCTTTTCTGCCCTTTTACCTGGATAATTCCTACTTTTCTCGCAGCCCTAAATCAAGCCTCTTCTCCCTCAAGAAAAGCTTCCAGGTTTCCTGAATGCTGCTAGACGCTTCCTTCTCTCTTGGCCTCTTTCCCACACCTCACTTCGTCATGCATTACATGACTTTTGCTCTGATCTTTGCTCGCTTTGGATCTTCGTTGTAAGAGTCTCACTAGACCATGTGTTCCTGGAGGATAAGGATGGTGTCTTATTTATTGACCTTTGGGAACATAGGTCTTTCTTCCCACCTCCCCCCCACACCTATCTCTCATGCAGCTGCCCGGCAGAGTCTCGGACACAAAGTAGGTGCTCAGCTCATATTGGTTAAATTTACGAGCAAAGAGGTGAGTGGGTAAGTCCATACTTATACTTGATCTTGAAAGGTTTGGAAGGACCAAGGCAGTCTCCAAACCTGTGAAGGAGACAGTGAATGCGGGGCATTGAGAAGAGAGTCTCCTAACCCCAGCTGTCTGTTTTCTGGGACTTTCCATCAACTGATTAAAATGGACTAGTGTTACCCTTCACCCGTCATCTTTCTTTCCCTCTTTGTATTGCTGCTGTGTTCAGGAACAGCACGTGATAAGTGAGACAATGTAGGAAATTCACAGTATGGCATCCTACCTCCTCCAAACACCTGCTGATCATGGTCCATTTTATCTAGTGTTTCACATTTACGAGTGAAAGATTTACCATTGCTTCAAAATAAGATAAAGATGAATATATCGGTGCACCATAGATAAATATCAAAGAGCATGGTGTTCTCCTTCCTGTGCAGAAAAATAGTTATTTTTGATCCAAAGATGTTCTTGTGCTGATCTGTTTTATCTTTCTTCTCCCTCTGCTCATCTCATGGAGCTATAGGCAAACAACTTTGTGGCAACTTCGAAGAATACGACAATCATATAAAAAGGGGTGCTATGACATCCCAGTTTTGTAGGGGAAGAAAGAGAGGCTCAGAGAGGTCAAGTAACTTACCCATAAGGCGCAGAGCTGGTTAGTGGCAAAGCCGGAATTCAAGCCCGTTCAGACTGGTTCTAGAATCTGTGCTACCAACTGCCATGATAATCTGTCTCTTGTTCAGAAGTGGACTCCACACTGTGTGGAGGACAAATTACAGGGAAGGAAATTGAGCAGCTAATTTAAAGGATCCCTTATAAACGCTCTATAAAACAATCAAAAAGTAGAGAAGATTAATAATTTTACTTGTCGTTCTAGACCCTGGTAAATTTTTGGAATGCTCATGCAATTTGTACCTCCAACTAAATAACAATATTTCCTGAAGTAACTAATTCTGTAACTTGGAAAAAAATCCCTGACTCTACTTACCTCATGCAGAGGGCCATGACATATGGCTTAAATGCCCAAGAGTTTAAGTCACGATACACGTAAGTGGTAAAACTACTCTTTTGTCATTTTACTCTTCCCTTCCTGCTTAGAAAAATTTTAATGTTTAAACCTCTCTATAAATTGTATTTTTTCCCCAGAAAGCAGAGGTCACAGAGATAAACGTCACCTGTCAGAAGAGCTGCAAATGAAGGCGATGTTCTTTGATAATGGCTTCTGAGAAGAGAGACCATCAGAGTGAAATCTCGTAATCCCGTATTTCTGATTTCATGTCTACTGAGACGCTCAAACTTGAGTGCAGACCTTGGTAAAGTACTGAGTGCTGAAAGGTAGCTCTGTCTCCTGGGGGATCTGGAATGAGACCTAGTAGAAATTTTCATTCAAGTTGAATGGAAAACATAAAAGAGACTGTTCTATGGAACTCAGAAGTCTGGCAATGATGGATTTATTCCGTGTGTGAAAGACTGGGATAAGTGTTCTACCCATGGTTGCATTGTATTTTTAAACTTAGCTATTTCTGAAGAAGATGATCCTGAATTAATTTATGGAGAAATTATGCTCCTTCTTGCCTAAATCTATGGCGTGAAATGCACCCATTTCTGAAAGGATTCTTTTAATAATATTCCCTCATTTTATGAGATTCCATGGCACCATAGCATGACCAAACAAATTACCTTCTAGACATAGCCTAATTTCCCATCATCCTAATTCTTAAAGATTTTTCAGATTCTTTTTTCAATAGGAGAAATTCTGTCAGATGATCAGATTCATTATCTTTCTGATGAACAAAGTTGTACCTGAACTGTCTTAAAAGTGCTTCTTTTCATTAAAAAAAAAAAAAAAAAAAAGCTACAGCAAATGGAAGGCATCTATTATATAACTCCCTGGAGTGGATCCCTCTCCTGTTAACTCAAATTTTCAGGAAGCTTGAATTCCTCCAATTCCATTTTAATGCCTTTTATTTTTTTTTTTTTTCTCATTCTGTTTCAATGGCAATGGAGAACAGCTGGTCACCATCCTCTGTGATAATAACCTTCATATAGTTGAAACTCGCATGGTTTTGGACATGGCACTCGCAAAAACATCCCCTTGCAAATGATGTAGCTTATTTGGTATTTCCCCCCCGTAAATAGCTCGACTCTTCCAGCGACTATCAAATTTTGGCTCTGTTCGGTATAATGCAAGCATTTTCTGCCTCGTCTATTCAGGAATGTCTTCCGAGGAGGTTTCCCAATAAAATTTATTGTGTTTAATTTATGACACACAATGTAAGAAGAATGGAATGCTTTTCTGTTAGGATTTGCATTGATAATGAAAGGTTACCATAGTGCCGGGCTGCTTTTACCAAATTTGCCAAATTCTGAAGGGAATGCCAATTAGAAGGCGGTAATGTTTCTCACTGCAACAGATTGAGACCAATACCTGGTGGTGAGGACCCGTCGCTGTTGGCTGGACCCTACTTCTAATTGGAGAGAAGGCAAATGCTAGATCAAACTGAGTGTTTACGAAGTGATATCAATCATTCCCAGGAATGGCCACACCCCGAGAAAGCTGAGGAAGTGATTCAATCTTTCTGAGGTCATCTTTTCTATTAGTTATCGGGGTAGCCAAAAGTCTGAAAACGCTCACATTTTGCTCTCTTTAGGAAAAAACAACATTGATTTTAGAGGCTTTTGTTATGGAGGCCAGGGGGATTTTCCCACTGCAGCAAGGAGGAAGCTGGGTTTGGACTGGGAAGCCAGACTTTTCTTGGCCTGAGTTCCTCACTTGAATGGGATTCTGGTTTGCCCCCTCCTCACCTCTCCAACCCCCAAGCAGCTAGAAGCCCCACCTCCTCCCTTGGACCATATGGGGAAGCTGGCTCAGTGGCTGTTATTCTACGGACTCTAAGTTCACACAGCTGTTCATTCCCTGCTTAATGTACCGGTAATTACAGCAAATGTGCTCTTCTCTTTTTCCAATCGTGCAACTTTCTTCTAATGGAAAATGATTTGTTTTTAACAACTTCCATGCATTTTGTCCTTTAATAAGAAAGGGTGTCTCGTGGTACCAGGGGATTGAATTCTCTATAAAAAGCAAGAGTCTCTGTATCAGTTTCCAGCTCCATAGGAGAGCTCCGTGGGACTGCCAAAATTGGGAGGCGGGGGGGAGACTTAAGTGGGTGTAACTAACTCGATATGAATAGGTCAGTTGGGAAACAAAGAAAGCTCATCGCCTTCTGCACGTGGAGGTGGTGAAAGAACATTTTTAAAAAATGGGAAACTGGGAAAAATCAAAAGTACAAATTGAGCTCTTGTTTCATGATCCAAATTCAAGGTGCGCTCAAAGGGTTTTTAACACAAATATCTGAAGAGCTTTTCACTTATCTTAGTTCTCCCTTTTGGAGCACGTAAGTGTCTTGCTTTGATGGTTGGGTTGGGTGGAGACTCAAAGGCTAGCAAGGGATGGATCTTTCCCTTGAGCCACGCCAAGCTCTGGGGCACAGATCAAACGTGTGTGTTCACATTATCATTTCATTTGTGGGTAAAATATATCACCCTCGGAATCTCTGCCCTTACAGCTCCCTAAATGGCCCTGGGCATCATTTCAAGGGGATCATTTTTTAAAGCAAAACTTTTCCAACTCAGAATACTTTATTCGGGGGCTTTTATTAAAAAAAAAAAAAATAGTTAAGCAACAGTAGGAGCAAAGAAAACCAAATCAAATCACTGTGTGTGGATGGAAACGCTAGCTCTATACAACACACGAAGCTAATTTGATCTGAAAGATCATAGCCAAATGAATGTTTCCTTTACATGAGAATTCAGAATTCAAGGAAGTTGAAAGCATGATAGACCCATGCTTGCAAATCAAATATGACTCATTTGACTTTTTAAGGATTCACAGAATTTAAGATTCAGCTGAAGTTATAAAAGAGGCATTCTGAGCCCCAAATCCTTCAGTGTTAAAATGTATCCATATCTCCTAGGGCATTAATTTTATTACGTGCATATTCCCTTTACGCTAATAATGGAGAGTAGCAAGACGCTTGCCAGAAATCACCGGTCTTCTGCTCCGTCCCTCTTATCCAGCTCCCCCTCCAGAATTCTTGCATTTTTTCTCAGTGGTTCCTTCAGAAATTTGATGACACCAAAGTGAAGAAATTTAAAATACTCATGTTGGAAGTTGAAAGCAAGTGGCTTCTAAATTTACAATAAGAGCATTGGCAAGACAGTTGATTTCCTCAAGAAGCACCACAGTCAAGGCAGCAGTGATGAAGCACTTTTGTTCCTCTGAAGTCTTTAGTTAGAAGCTCAACATGTGGCGAACCCCGGCGAGGGGGTCTGTGTTTCCTCCTCATGAATGCAGTGCATGGGTCTGTTTGATTTCAGCCTTTAGGAAATCATTGTTTCCGGCTTTATGGAAAGTAAAAATTCTACTTAATATAATTAAGCAAGTGTTGAGAATGAGACTCTCTGGAATTAGTAGCAAGACTACTAATTTCCAGGTGTCTATCTTACCTCAGATTCTATTTCTTCGGACGATTGCATCTGTAGCTTTGAGATTTTATTTTCGAAGCTTTAAGTTATTTTGATATCCACTAGACCATCAAAACTATAAATATGATCTGATGAATGTCAGAGTAAGAAGTCATAGGATAAACAATTGTCCTCATCCTCTGTATTCGTTCAGCAAATACTGTTTTGTCTTTTCCAGCTTTATTGGGGAATAACTGACAAATTTGTATATATTTAAAATGTACAATGTGATGATTTGATATACATTCTGAAGGATTACCACAATCAAGTTCATTAACACATCCATCACCTCACACAGTTACCTTTTAGTATGTATATAATGAGAATGATTAATTAAGATCTGCTCTTTTTGCAAATTTTAAATATGCAATACAGTATTATTATTATTATTTTAATGTTTATTTATTTTTGAGACAGAGAGAGACAGAGCATGAACAGGGGAGAGGCAGAGAGAGAGGGAGACACAGAATCTGAAACAGGCTCCAGGCTCTGAGCTGTCAGCACAGAGCCCGACGCGGGGCTCGAACTCACTGACCGTGAGATCATGACCTGAGCCGAAGTCGGCCGCTTAACCGACCGAGCCACCCAGGCGCCCCTGCAATACAGTATTATTAACTATAGTCACCATGGTATAGATTGGATTCCCAGGACCTATCTGTTTTATAACTTAAACTGTTTCCTTTGACCAACACCTCCCCATTTCCTCCATCCCTAGTCCCTGGCGACAACCATTTTACTCTCCGTTTCTATGAGTTCAATTTTTTTTATATTGCACATATAAATGATATCTTGCAGTATTTGTCCTTCTCTGTCTCGTTTATTTCACTTAACATAATGCCTTCCAGTTGCATCCATGACATTGCAAACAACAGGATTTCTTTCACTGTGTTTTAAAGGCAAATACTATTCCACTGTATTTATGTCACGTCTTCTTTACCCATTCATCTGTTGACAAATGCTTAGGTTAAATTTCCAAAATCGGCTATTGTGAATAATGTTGCAATACACATGGAAGTACATTTTTCAAGATAATGACTTTTCTTTTCCTTTGGGTACATACCCAGAAGTGGGATTGCTGGGTCATATGTTGGTTCTATTTTTAATTTCTTAAGGAAGCTCCATACTGTTTTACATAGTGGCTGCACCAGTTTGCATTCCCACCAACATTACACACGGGTTCCCTTTTCTTCACATCCTCGCCAGCATTTGTTATCTCTTTTTGGTAATAGACATCCTAATAGATGTGAAGTAATATCTCACTTTGGGTTTTATTTGCACTTCCCTGATGGTAAGTGATGTTGAGCACTTTTTTCATGTAACTGTTGGCCATTTCTATGTCTTCTTTGGAAAAATGTCTATTCAGGTATTTTGCCCATTTTAAAATAGACTTATTTGGTTTTGTTTTGTTTTCTTTTAATTGATTTGCTATTGAGTTGGATAAGTTCCTCATGTATTTAGACATTAACCCCTCCCCAGGCATATTGTTTGCAAATACCATTCCCATTCCATTCGCTGCCTTTTCGTTTTATTGATTGTCTTCTTTGCTTGGGGAACATCTCAGACGGTAGCCCCTTTTTAGGGGCCAAGAATTCAACAGTGAACAAAACAGACAAAGATCTGCCTCATGCAGGTTACAATTTAGCAAGAAGAAACAGACAAAATATATCATTAAAAAATAGGTTAAATAGCAATAAAAGCCAAGAAAAGAAAGTATTGTTAAAAAAAAAAAAAAAGACCTGGGCTCCTGGGTGGCTCAGTCAGTTAAGCGTCCGACTTCAGCTCAGGTCACGATCTCGCAGTCCGTGAGTTCGAGCCCTGCGTCGGGCTCTGGGCTGATGCTCAGAGCCTGGAGCCTGCTTCCGATTCTGTGTCTCCCTCTCTCTCTGCCCCTGCCCTGTTCATGCTCTGTCTCTCTCTGTCTCAAAAATAAATAAAACGTTAAAAAAAAAATTAAAAAAAAAAAAAAAAGACCAAAAGCGAGGGATTACAATTTTACATGAGGTGGCAGAGAAGACCTCACTGATAGTGACTTGTAGCATGTATTTGAAGAAAGTAGGTTACATACTCTATGGCTATCTGAGAGACCTGTCCAGGCAAAGGGAATAGCCAATGCAAAGGTCCTGGGGAGGTGTAGATCTAGAGTGTTCAAAGAGTAGCAAGGAGGCCAGGGTGCCTGGAGTGCACAATGGGGCAGATGTTAGGAAACAAGGTCAGAAAAGTAGGAGGGAGCCTGGTCATGCAAAGTCATAGTTTATTAAAGGACGCTAGCTCTTACTTTGAGATTTGGGAAGCCTTTGGAGACTTTTAAGCAGAAAAGGGACAGAATCCAACATGCCTTTTAACAAGATCGTTTGGGCTATTATGTTGAGAATTGATTCAAGGACAGCAAGGAGCAAAGCTGACCCCAGTCAAGGAGCTGTTATAATAAACCGGGTAAGAGGCCAAGGTGGAAAAGCAGAACTGGTAGATATTAAGGGAGGTCCTACCGCACACCAGGCACTCTTGTAGGCCTTGTGGATATAGCAGGGGAAAAACTGAGGCTCTGCTCCTATGGGGTTGACAGTCCTCTGCGAGGAACCAGACAATTAACAAATAAACCAATGTATATATAAAATATCAAGTGGTGATAAGTTCTATTGAGAGAAACCCAAAAGGAACGCTGGAACACGTTCCCCAGGAACAACCCAGCTTATGACGTCAAATACCTACAGATAAAAGAATGCCTGCAAAGAGGAGACGGGAAAAGCAAGTCGTGGTGTAATCAATCAGGGGATATTATGCAGCAATGAAAACGAACGGTTGTAACTATATGAAACATCGCAGGTGGATCTTGGCATTATAAATATCACTGAAAATAAGTTCATAGATATTAAAAATGTCATGGTGCATTTTTCATAAAGGCAAACACATGTACAAGCTAAACATATACTTTTAAGGGGATACACATAGATGTGTTAAATAATATAAAGTAACTTTTCAAAAATTGATACTATAAGATTTGGGATTGCAATTATCTTGGACAAGGGGAGGCTAGGAAATGCTTGGAGTGATCCCATAGGGTTCTGTGAGTGTTCAAGCTTTCATGTTGGATGTTGGACTCACAAGTTTGTATTTGAAGGGAAAAAAAAAAAGAAGAAAGGAAAGAAAGAAAGGAGGGAGAAAGGAATGTAGGGAGGGAGGGAGGCACTCACAGGAGTTAAAACGGAGTGTAGGTCATGAAGCAAATATTATGATTGATCTGATTTTATGCCCCTGGGGTAAAGGGTTGGGGAGAGTTATCAGGTAGGTGTTTGTAGTTTGTTTACTTGTTTTTTGGTAGAGTTGCTAAGGAAGCCCTCTGTAAGGAAATGACATGTGAGCAAACATGTGGATGGATTGAGGAAGAGGTAAAAAAAAAAAAAAAGGAGAGTGCTGTGGTTGGGGAGGACGAGAGAGCACCAGCAGCCGGTGAGTCAGGGAGGTAGCAGGAGAAAGTCTTCTTAGACATCATAGGCCATGAAAAACACTTTGACGTTTACTCCAAGGGAAACCGGAAAACCACTGGAAGCTTCTGAGTAGGAGTAATATTACCTGCTGTATATTTTAAAAGGATCATTCCTGGGGCACCTGGGTGGCTTAGTCAGTTGAGCGCCCAGCTCATGATTTCTGCTTCGGTCATGATCTCAGGGTTCCTGAGATCAAGCCCCACATCAGGCTCTATGCTAACAGTGCAGAATCTGCTTCGGATTCTCTCTCTCCCCCCCCTCTCTCTGTCCCTCCCCCATGCTCTCTCTCTCTCTCCCCAAAATAAATAAGTAAACGTTAAAAAAAATAAAAATGAAATGAAAGGGTCATTCCTGGGGCGCCTGGGTGGCTCAGTTAAGCGGCCAACTCTTGATTTCAGCTCAGGTTGTGATCTCACACTCGTGAGTTTTGAGCCCCACGTTGGGCTGGCCTCTGCTCTGACAGTGCAGAGCCAGCTTGGGATTCTCTCCCTTTCTCTCTGCCTTTTCACCACTCTCCCCACCCCCTCTCAAAATGAATAAATCAGCACTAAAACATAAACTAAAAATTAAAACCAAAAAAGGGATCATTCCCGTTGTGGTATGGGAATGTATATATCAGCATTTTTTCAGCACATTTGACATTTGGGGCTGGAAAATTCTTTGTTGCGGAGGGCTTTCCCGTGTGTGGTAGGATGTTCAGCAGCATCCCTGGCCTCTTCTAGAGCTGTGGCACCCTCCACCCACTTGTAACCACCCAAAGCGTCTGCAGACATTGTCAAGCATCTCCTCGGGGCCGACTCACCCCTGGTGGAGAATTACTGAATGTAGAAAAATACAGAAGCAGAGAGAGGACAGGGAAGAATGTTGCCGTATCCACCAGAGACCACAGCTGTGACCAAGGTAGGGGTCTGGGTTCCCCCGCTTTTCTTTGATTTTCACTCGCTTTTTACTTTTTAATGGTGTTTATTTTTTTTTTACTTTTGTTTTGCTTTCGTGACGTATAACTTACAAGTAAAACCGTAAGACATTTAAGGTGTTTGTCATGCTGATTTGATGTATGTAGACATTGTGGAAGGAACCCTCCCATCTATTTACCTCACATATTTACCTTTTGTGTGTGTGTGAGAATATTGAAGTTGTAATCTCTTTATAAGTTTCAATAATGGAATACGGCATTGTCAACTCTAGTCAACATATTATGCGTCAGATCCTCAGACCTTACTCGTCTTGTAACACGACCCCCTCTTCTCTAAACACACGTTTTCATAGTTTGGGTTTATATCCACGTGTCTGGAATTTCTACAGGTTGAGAGTACTCTCAAACCCCCAAAGATGGAATGTCAAAAATTCGTTCACGCTCGAAACAAATATTTTTCAGGTGCTATAGAAATAGTATATTTGAGCATGAAATCATCCACACGGCTGTTCTTTAAGGACTGGCTCTTAACAATCCATTTCGACTCTTGTTTTTGTCCAGTCTGGTGACTCATTTTCTGACTCACATTCAGGTGAGTGCCGAAGCTGTGATACAAGGACCTCTTTGGTCAATTGTTTTTTTTTTTTTTTTTTTTTTTAATGTTTATGTATTTATCTTGAAAGAGAGAGAAAGCATGAGTGGGTGGGGTGAGAGAGGGAGAGAGAGAGAGAATCCTGAGCAGGCTCCAGGCTGAGCACAGAGCCCGATGCAGGGCTTGATCTCACGACTATGAGATAACGACCTGAGCTGAAATCAAGAGTCAGACACTTAACTAACTGAGCCACCCAGGCACCCCATAGCTTTGGTCAATCTTCAAGTCATCCTACTGGCAACATTTTTTAACACAGAGCACCGTTTGAAGAAAATATCACAGGCCCACTACTCATCCAAGAAATGGTTACTTCTGAGGGCAAGTTGCTTTCGGAGGGTCCAGGAAGCCCTGACTGAGATCATTCGAGGATCAGCCTTGTACTCCAAACACGGGAGGGCAGGCGAGTCAGATGAGAATTGTATTTTGTGCAGGAAGCTGAGCAAAAAGACAGGACCCCCGACATCAGTAGTGCAGGGATTAAGGACTATTGGAGAGCTGCAATACCAGAGCCAGAGAACAGAGTTGACAGCAGGAACCTTGTGCACGTTCCCCTGCGGACTCCATTCTGTTCTCACAACGGCCAGGCATCTGAGAGATAGGAACGTACACACAAGGACACCCAGAGGCCTGTGGTCTGAGAGTCAGCCGTGCAAGCTTCTGAGTAAACGGTTTTCAGGATTCCACAGTGGTGCTGGGAAAATGGTTTTACAGGAGAGACAAAGCCACGTGCAGAAAATGCCATGCCACGGAAACAAATCCAACTTGCTTCTCTGACAGGGAGAAGGCAATGAAATCCTTCAGGCCACCGGGTGAGCAGCCCCTGCTGCTGGGGGTCCTACCTCGGGCTCATCACTGCTGGTTTACCAGATGACATTCTCTGCCAGGCCCGATATGTTAAGGCGGCCCTGGCTTTGGGGCTTTCTCTGCTCATGAGAAAAAGAGTGTGGATGAGATTGTGTTTTCCTTTGCAGAACCTGACTGTTCATCCCTCATGCCACACCCGAAATCAGAAGCCCACATCATGCTTGGCTTTTCCAAAATAATGACTCTAATATAACATCAAAAATAGCTGTGTCAACTCACCTTTGAGACGTAGGTGGAGGGGCAGATGTCATAACGACCTAACACCGAGGAGTAATTAGACCAATATTAAATGTTATTGCCCCCAGCCAGCGTAGTTCTATGCGACTACTTGAACTGACTCGAACGCAGCTCATAATGTGAGCACAATACAACTTTACTGTATTTCCCTATTTATTCAGCTGCTCACTTGTGTTAGAAAAATGTCAAGAGGTCCTTGAATTTGCTACTCACTCTTGGTGTTCTTGTTTGTTCGTTTTTTGGTCACTTTATATCACTCAGTCTCCATTTAGAAAATGGAATGTCCTATACAAAATACTAATCAAATCTGTAGCTGGTTACCAAATGACAAATAGCAAAGCCTCTTTCTTCCCGGCTTGGGCCTGGTCATGGCTGCAAATCCACAAAAAGAAAAGGCCAGTGTAGGTAGGGCTTGGGATGCATCAGGCTTCCTCTCTATTTTTCGTAGCGTATCCTTCCTCTTCCTCCAACAGCTCATCAGCCAGCATGGGTCCTTCTGGTCACAGCAGCAGGGAAAACAAGAGGAAAAGTCTTGAGCGAGGCTTCTCCTTAGCATGTTTCGAGTTTTCTGGGTTCAGCAGATGATTAAGGCTGACTTTTCTCCCTCGAGTCTTGCAAGGGGTGTGCAGAAGACGTCACTCCCCCAGTCCCCTTGACCTGAGCAGATGCTTCTCTAATTATGATGGTAGATTTTAAAGCTTTGCACCCCTTAGGAACATGACATTCATTCCTATCCCCCCCCCCCCCCCCACCGTAGGCATCTCAGCCATCTATTTGGCCTTGTTAGAAGGACTTGAGGGCTCCATCTTGGTTCTCTTTCCCATGTAGTGTACGTAAATGAGACACGTGCACCCTAACCCCCTGAGCTCTGGAGTACAAGAAGCTCCACCCCAGGGCAGCTACCCCTATTCTCCTGCTTCGGGCTGCTGTACCTTCCTCAGTCATGAGTCAAGCTGAGCTCACATTTCACCCACATGCCATAGCTGTCTGAGTCATTATGTGGTCATCCCTCAACAGGCTTGGAACAAAGAGGTGATCACCAGCTTCTCTCCCACGATAGTTGTTCAGGTGTGTTCTTTTCCCATCCCCTCCATAAAAATGTCTATAGTCTTGAGGTCAATGAAGAGATGTAAGAATCCTGCCTTAGCTCCTTACCTATTTCCTTTGTAAAACCTGTTTTTATGGCCAACTCTTTCATACATATTTTATTATCTGATGTTATCAATTTTCTTAGAACCTCATTCAGGTTCAGTCAGAAAGAGCCCCCATTTTAATCTGTTGAATTGGTAAAAGAAATTGTGCGTAAGTAAAATTATAAAGAAAAGAAAGTTGAGTTTCTATGTTCTCCCATCCTTGGCCTTCCCGTGTGCTCATTGGCCATCCACCTTTCATTTTGATTGGTTCTTTTCACCAGAAAATATAGAACTTATGGTGCCTAATACAAGACAATGCTACCACCATTACCACCATCACCTCAGGCAATAGCCTTTCTAAACCTTTATCTCCATTAAAGTTCTTTATCACAAGACACTTAACCCTA
Organism: Panthera leo; assembly: GCF_018350215.1. Taxonomy (NCBI): domain Eukaryota; kingdom Metazoa; phylum Chordata; class Mammalia; order Carnivora; family Felidae; genus Panthera; species Panthera leo. Next base: position 208,076,776 of record NC_056686.1, on the reverse strand, counting down.
AAAACTCAGCACTGCACAGGCCAAGAGATAGTTCTTGAGTGTCTATCTTATGCCAAGCACTGTGTAGGGTTCTAACTGCAGAGGTGACAAAGCCAAGTCCCTGTACAAGAAGAGTGCAAGGTTTACTCTAGCTATTTTCATTAGGATATGAAGAAATGCATGGATTTGCCAATATGTTTTGATCAAATGAAAATTTATTTTTGCAAGAGCTGGGGATCCATATGCATATCGTGATGTTGGTCAGAAAACCTGAGCCAAAGGACTGAGGGAGAATATGCAGAAAGGAATATGGCAGAACATGCTCCTTTTGGTCACAAGAAAGGCAGTGTCACCAAAAAGATCCTTGTTTACTACAAATCGTGAGAATTATTAACTCCTCTGTATTTGTATTTTCTTTCATAAGACAACAACAGGGACACAAACATTTCTACCCAAACTCCTATATGGTACTGAAAGAGTACTGAGTGACTAGGGTTGTAATGGAATATATGTATAAATAAATAATATCATATACAACATCATATATTAAATATAATTTATTGTCAGATTGGTTTCCATACAATACCCAGTGCTCATCCCAACAGGTGCCCTCCTCAATGCATAATGGAATATTAACCATGACTCTCTTAAAGAACTGGTACTCACCTTTTAATCCCTTCAGTATCATCTGAAATTCCAGTGGTAGCAACTCAGAAAATGTAACAACCACTGATTGATTCGTTATTAAAAAAAACACTATAAACTCCTTTGGATTGGTGTGCTAATTGTTGATTTTAAGGTTAATGGTTGACATTAGTTTTTCTTAACCTTCCAGGATACCATTTGCATTTTAGGCTTTAAAAAAACTAAAATGTCCTTAAACCTGAAGGACTTGGCTAGATAAACAGCTGAGGAATGATGGCAAAACCAGCTATGCAGATTTTTTGATAGAGTGATTATAAGCACTAGTCAATCCCCGCCCCCCAACTTAAAAAACACATCTGAGTCTCACGTTGGCACTTGGACACACTCACAGCAAAGTCTCAGTGCAATACGAAGACTGAGGTTATGTGAAGGACAGATTTTGTGCCATTCCTTTAAACAGGACCACATCTTAGCCGACACAGATCAGGACTGAGGATTTAAATATTTAACCATTCTTTTCTGAAAAGATATCACATTGAATTTGTAAGATAAAATTTCTTTTTAGCTGAGTCCATTTTCCACTTTGAGAAATTAGCTCATTATGTGTTGCGGAACTGGGGACAAGATGTCAAGACCTGGAAAAAACATTAATCAAGAATGACCAAAAATTGATAAAACTCCATCTCATCCGGTCCCTGTGATGTGGTCCCTCCCTAGAGAAAGTCCCAGGATGAACTCTCCCCTCCTCACACTGCTCTCCTACCACAAGCTGGTAAAACATAGGCTGCCAAGAAAGGATCTGTCCTTCAATGACCTCCTGAACCACATTGGAGCCGGTGGCAATGGTCCAAGTGCGCCTTATGTATTCTTATCAAAATATTCCCCACAATTTGAACCAAGTGGAGGAAGTTAACAAAAACACTACAACCAAAACGATGACTATATATAAGGCTCTGCACTGCCCAATCTGTTTGTTCATCATTGTCAATCCTCATAAACCAGCTGGTAGTAGAAGCCAGCAACCGGAATCAGGGGCTGATTGGAAACGACTGTTCCCATTGCCCAATAACGCAGGATCAGAAAACAAACAACAACAGCCTGTCTTAATTTAAAATTCTGATATTGGGCTCAACATGGATTTTCAAAAATATTGCAATAAAGTGTTATTTATCTTGATGACTGAATTTTTTGAGAGCTCCTTACTTTTCATCTGAAGTGGGTATATCATTCGCCTCATCTCAATTCTGGATTCCGGTTTGTTGCCATCTGAACACATCTCTGTCTGTAGGGAAACGAAAATCAATACTAGCCTACGGAACCAAAGGGGACCCTCAATGGATATTTCATGATGGATCTATAGAGGATGACGCTTTGTCTTGCTAACTACCATTACACATCGTGTAATGAATGAAAACTTTGGATCCTTCTCAGCAAGACTCAGTGATCAGAAAATGGGCAGAAGGAACTGAAAGCAAGAGGCAAGATTGGCTGTAAAGACTTGAAAGTCAATTTAGATTTTATACCATTTATATAAAATATGTATTAATATACTATACTATACTATAATATAATATAATATATACAAAATATAATATTCTATATTTTTAACAGACTTCTATGGCAAAATAGTTGTCAGAGATGAGTCAAGAGTGAAAGCAGATTCCCTATCTCTGACCCTAATTTAGCTTTCCTTAGCTTCTGGCACCAAATAGCCTGTTAATTTTTTTCTATTGCATACAGGCCAGAATTCCTAAGTTTTGCAGACAATGATTTTCCAAATTAAAAAATATGAAACTAAAAATCGATGTAATAAATAGAACATTGGATTGGATGAAACACCTTTTTTTGAATATTTGATATAGAATGGTGCTCAAAATGGAGATGTGTCGATCAAGAATTCAGAATCCAAGATATTACCTAGGAATATTTTTGAATAGGCATAGCTATTTTCTAGAAGGACAATATAGAAAGGTAAAGATGATATCAAAAAACTTGCATATGTTGTCATGATCATCTTTTGTAAATCTGTTATCTGTTTAGGAATTGAAACCTTTACTATAATTTTTTCCCATTTCAATAAATGTATTTTTAATATATTTACAATTGTCTCTTTATATGCTTTTTTATTTTATTAAAATATTTATTTTTGAGAGAGAGAGAGAGACAGAGAGTGAACACACACAAGTGGGGGAGGCGCAGAGAAAAAGAGGGAAACACAGATTCTGAGCAGTTAGCACAGGGTTCGGTGCCGGGTTCGAACTCACAAACTGTGAGATCATGGCCTGAGCTGAAGTTGGATGCTTCACCGACTGAGCCACCCGGGCGCCCCACTTTAAATGCTTCTTTAGTATGTTTTTTTTAAATGTTTATTTATTATTGAGAGAAAGAGACAGAGTATGAGCATGGGAGGCACAGAGAGAGAGGAGGAGGAGACACAGACTCCGCATGCTCCAGACTCCGAGCTGTCAGCACAGAGCCTGACTCGGGGCTCGAACTCACGAACCGTGAGATCATGACTTGAGCCGAAGTTGGACGCTCAACCAACTGAGCCACCCAGGCGCCCCTTAAATGCTTTTTTAAAGTTTTGAATGTAGCTGATAATTTTGATCATGCTAAACAAAACAAACAAACAAAAAAAAACCCGCATTGGATAAAATTTAATCATCTTAACCATTTTAAGTGTGCAGTTCACATTATTACATAACCAGTCTCAAGAACTTTTTCATCTTGCACGACTGAAACTCTATACCCATTGAACAACAACTCTGCACTTTCCTCTTCCTCTAGCCCCTACCGACCACCATTCTAATTTTCGTTTCTTTGAAATTGAATACACTAGGTACTCCACATCATTGGAATCATACAATATTTACCTTTTTGCGACTGCCTTCTTTCACTTAGCATTATGTACTCAAAGATTATCCATATTGTAGCATGTGTCATAATTACATTTCTTTTTATGGCTAAACAGTATTTCACTGTACATAAACACCACATTTTTGTTTATCCATTCATCCATTGATGGACCGTGTGTTGCTACAACCTCTTGGCTATCGTGATTTGTCAATAGTGCTGCTACGAACATGCACGTGCAAGTGTGTAAACATCTCTTCTAGATTCTGTGTTCAGAAGTGGGATTTAGGTCTCCTTCAATGAAATATCTATTCAAATAGAACCCAAAACTCAGACAGGAGCAGGGAAGACAGTCCAGAAAGAAATCTATTTTATCTAAGAATCAAAAACCGATGTCTTTGGTTGTTATAGGAAAGGGTGGCAGAAACAAATCAGAAGGTAGAGTTATAGAAATACGAGAAGAAAATAAACCCATGGATTATGTGAATTGATTTTTGTAGTTTGTTGTTGTTGTTTCTTGTTGTTATTTGAGTTACATGTGATAACAGATGGCAAGAGGCTGGTGGGCAGCCTGTCTTTCCTGGTCACCATTATAGCCTTGGACCTTGGCATAGTAGCCATAGTAGATGCTCAATAAGTGTCTGTTAAATGGAAGAAGGAAGAGAGGGAGGGAGAAAAGAATGAGAAGGAATGAGAGAGAAGAGGAAATGAGGGAAGAAGGCAAGAAGGAACACACACAACTGAAAAGTGATTTCTCCGCTGAGAACACAGTTGAACGATCTACCTTGTTCAATAAAGCAGATCTGAAGATTTTCACAATGTTGGAGAATGACCTTTCTTTGTATCATCCATAAGCAGCAGGAATGGAATGAACATTTGAAGAGCAGCTTGGGGATTAATCTTTAGAAGACTGAGATCACTTTAAAGCAGTTTCCATTCACATTTGTAAAAGGAGATTGATTGGAGTCACTCATTTATTCACATGGACATTGAGTTACAGAGAGCCCCTAATCCACTGTCTTTTAATTGAATATGCTGCTGTACTGAGAGATTCTCCATTGGCACTTCCAACACACCTCTTTTAAATTCAAATTGTGAAATATATCTCTTGGAATAATCAGAACTAACATTTATTTAGTGTTGATCATCTGGTGAAGACACCTGTTCTAATCTGTTTTCCTCTCTCTCGCTCACACACATATGTCATTTAATACTCACTAGAACCCAAGACACAACCTAGTTTTACAGAGGAAGAGCAAAAGAATGAAAAGATTAAGGAACTTGCTTGGTAAACATAGAATTCAATTTCAGGCCAACTCACTCCAGAGGTTGTGTCTACCCCTTTCCATTTCACTTGCTGCTGATAGTTTACGTATTTATGTGCATGTTTGTTTCTACTCCTAGAAGAGTGGTTTTTAAATGTTAGCAAGTCTGGATGCATTTTTTTGGTTGCCACGACTTGAGGATGCTACTATCAGTTAGTGGGTAGAAGTCAGAGATGTTGTCAAACATCTTAAAATGAACAGGAGAGTTCCTCACAACAAGGAATTATCTAGCCAAAAAATATAAAAAATTGCAAGGTTGGGAGACCCAGCTCTAGAATATGGACACCAAAGGGCAAGAAGAATTATGCCTTCCTCAAATTTGTGTTGTCTCTGGAACACAGTTGGATAAAAATAAATGTTTATGGGTGGATAAAACAACTCACCAAAGTTCCGAAAGGGAAGGAGTTGCACTTAATAATTAATGAGGCACCACTGAGTCTAACCGGTTAAGTGATAACACCGTCCTAGAAACATGAACGTTTAGATATGTATGTGTATGGCCAACACACTGCCTTTTTCTGTCTCTTAACTGCATAATTCCATAGCGTGAAATTTTCCCTTGCACAGAAAAAATTCTGATATATATATATATATATATATATATATATAGATAGATAGATAGATATCTACGGTAGATCACAATGTATGTTTGGATATTTTTAGAAAAAAAGGTAAGCAACATACTAACATGGTAGAGTTTTATAAATGTGACAAATAGATGGAAATATGCTAATCAGGTGCTTTAAGAATTTACCAGTTGCAAGGGAAATATAACATTTATAACATTCTACAATGAAAGAATTTTGTTACCAACATATTTGGGCTAACAGCACTACATATCATAAGAAGGAGATAAAATCTTCCTCCGATAACTTAGGAAATTTGCTCTTGTAAAGTCTTTGTGCTTATAAGACAATAGACACAACTATGAGTCCTTAGGGTACCCCGATCTGAAGGTCAGGTTTCTTGGTGTCTAACCGATCAACACGGAACCTTCACTAGCTCGGAGATAATAGCATCTTCTGTCGTCTTTGCTTTTACTGTCTACTGGGAAGGTGCCCTGCCTGCTCTCTCCGTGGGAATGCTAAAATAAAAGTGCTACACAAAAGAGTAATCACTTCAAACGGATATCATCTCTCTTTCATGGACTTTTGGAAAACAGGCCGCCAAGATACACTTGTGAACTGGCTCCCTGAGGGACAGAAGTCGAAGATGTTCAGACAATGCCAGTAAGGTACCACTTGATTTAACAGGAGCCGGGACTCTTGGAAGCCTTTAGTGCCCTGCCAGGATGCTTCCTGCAACTGTAGAGTCTCTTAGGTTCAGAACCTCTTTCTTTTTTAAATCTAACAGCAGTATTTCCTCACAAATCTTCTAGCCTGTTCCGCCTTTATAGGATGGTGGATAGGATTTTCCCTGTTTTCCTGGCATCGGGACCTAGGGCTCAAATTTGGGGGCAAAGGGAGCCACAGGGAGTCAGAGATTCCAAAAACAGGAAACCCCCAACCTATTATAATCAGATCCTTACCCAACCTCAGTGAGGATATAAGTAGGACCCTAGAAGGGAGAAGTTTTCTCTGGAATAACACATCACTAACAAACACACACAAAAAGTACTGAAACATATTATGAGGAACTGAAGGGTTTGCAATTCTCCTATACTAAGCTAATAAGACACTATGTTACCTCCTGTCTCTGAAATTCTGAAAATACCCAAGACAAAGAAGTGTCCTCTTATCACATGGACTGACAGCTCTTCAAAGGACCCCATGAAGCTATCATGGGACTCACCCGGACACCTTTTGCAATTAGTCCTGAATGGAACCATGGAAGTATCTCTCGAAGGATCTGTAGTCCCAGGGAAGAGTTTCACCTTCACAAGTCACTGAGAACACAGGTTCAAATCCCAAGCCCACACGATTAGCTTTTCTCTCACATTCCCCACTGTGACATTTTCATAGGAGCATGCCATTCTCAGAGATCCCTTTGTCACACTTGATTGTATTCAGGTTTACCTGTGTGATTTTTTTTAATTAAAAAAAAAATCTTGGTGGTTTTGGGGGAGGTGTTCTGGGTTTTTTTCAGTGCTCTTGAAAGAGCACTTTCATGAGAATGGTTACTATTTCTAGTTAAAGAGAAGGACAGCAATAATCAAAGGACCACATAGGATCATAACATCTTTTATATGTGTCTTATGCAATTGTTTCCATGATTCGTAATGGTGCCTTTCATATCAAGGATTTACATGACTTATTGCCTTCAAGTATAGTCTGTTTCCTAACCAGAATGAATCCCAAGTAAGTGTGCAGCTAACTGTCTTCAATGTCCCAGGTTCAGTCCAAACCCCACCATCACTTAGTAGATCACTGCAACAGCCTTCACACGCTATTTCCACACTTTCTGTAGCTGATTCAGTCTCTAGATGGCAGCCATGTTGTTCTGGTCACCCAGAACCCTTTAAAGGTTCTTGTTTGAAACGCTTTAAAGAACTTTAACTTTTTTAAGATAAAATCCAAATTAAAAAATATGATTTACAACGTGTTTCAAGACCTGCCCCTTCTCCACTCGTACTTCACCCTCCACCATACCCACCCACTTGGCTGAGCCACACTGGTCATCTTTTGATTCTTCCAGTTCCCCCAAAGACCTCTGCACCTGCTGTTTTCTGTGTAGGATAGTAGTCTGTCTGCTTTTCGGCTAAGTCACATTAATCTTTCATGTTGGAACGTACATGCAACTTCTTCCAAAAGTTCTGCCTTGACCAATCCACCTAAACTACCTGTGCCGTAGTGTCCTCTTCCAAAATGCCCTGAATTTCCTTTTGATGGCACTTCTAATTACAAATTTAAGAGTTATAAAAACTGTTTAAAACATTGTTAAGATTCTAATTCCCCTGCTAGAGTTATCCTAAGTGCTTTCTCAATTCCTGGTGCATTATAAATGCACAGTACATGGTCAAAATCAACAAATATGTGATGTAACTTGTTCCGATAATGCTGAAATGGAGTTAACACATTCCAGTGCCAGAAATATGTAAAAAGTATAATTTTTTGAATGATTTTTCAACTGCCAGGCCTTCCAGGCTTTCACTTTAAAATATATATAAACACAGGTTACATGCTATCAGAGCTTTCATAAAATGATAATCCCAAACGGTCAGTTGGGTGACGTGTCCGCACAAAGCCTGGTTCCCTGAAATTTGAGATCCCGATGAATCTTTAGATGGGAAGCAATGGAATATAATGAGAGGAGTCTCTGATACTCCCGTGGGGCCATGCAGGGTCTGAATGAGGCTGGTTGGAAGCTGATTGTGGAGAAAAGTGTAGGCTGAGCAGATCTGACTGGACACATACAGATGCAGGAGACAGATTTAGCCAGACACTAGATGGAAGCCTAAGGATTCATCATAAATGTTGTGGCAGAGAATGCCAATGTTGAGTAAACAAAGGCAAAAGCCTAGACCGCATTCAGCAAGTCTGCTGGCACAGCACTTACTAGGAGAAATTAAAAGGAACAAAAGCATTAGCAAGAGGGTGGGTCCCCGGTTGCTATCTTACAATTAGCAGAACTAGCATCAGACTAAAAAAGGAACACTAAACTTTGGCCCCTGAAGTTGTGAAGCACCAGCTTCTTCTCTCTGATGTGATCAGAGGTTGGAACCAACATCGGCAGCATGTGGCACAACTTTGGTTCCAGCCTAATTCCACAGGTTCAGCCTGTGTGGTTGCCGCGATCCCAGCTCCTACCATGGTGTAATCGGTGGGCTGGATGCAACCCTTGTGGATATAATTCACGTGAACTAGTGGACGCATAACTTAATTCAGCACCTCAAAAATTCTTCCACGATTGAGAGTCTTTAACAACTACCATAGATAGTAACCATGATCCTTTTCTGGGTGGCTAATCTGGAAAGAGTCCGTCTTGGACATATTAGTCCTTGCCTCTCAACTTTCGGCCATCAATGGCCGTGCATTCCCTCTTCTTTCTAGACACACAACCAGATGTCCTTGGGATCTGTGAGGTTATTTGTGGCCATGTTACTGAGTTCTGGCCAAGAGAATATTGACAGAAGTGTCATACATGATTTCTAGGTCTGATTTCTACAGACTCTTGGCTATTGTTCTACCTCTCCTCATTGTCTGCTGATTGTGTGGGATCAAGTGGAAAATTCTAATGTCTTAAAAGGTAAAGGAGCCATATAATGGAAAGATCCTTGTCTTAGAATGACTGTATAAAGCTATGTCCCCTGCTAATACACATTGGACTTGATATGCGCAAGAAATAAAGCTGGGATTTATTCAACCATTGAGATTTAGAGAGTGATATATTACAGCAACTAATGTTATATAACCTAATAAGTATATAAAGTAAGAATTAGGTAGTCAAAGGTAACTAGAGGGCTAGATGGAAAATGAAACACATGAAAGATCGAAGCTTACTTTTTGCAGATGAGCAGATCCTATGGGACAACAAAGTACTATGTCAATCGCCCCTTTGCTCTTTGTTTCCTGAAGTTAGGAATATATATTCTCACATTGAAAATCTGCTTCTGTAACCCTATATATTTTATGGAATTGCGTGGTGAACCATCTCTCTCTACTCTCTTTCCTTCCAACGCCAGTCAACACTGATATTTGCAAATGCTCCTGAGTACGTTCAACTTGCGTCGCTGAAACCTCTCCTATGAGTTGGCACTGCTCCGCGCGGAGGCTGCAAACCTCAGGAAGATTTGTTCTCTGCCTTCAAAGCATTAGGAAGGAAGCATGAGATACAGATGTTTAAACAACACCAACATAAGTGCTAGAATGGAGATACATACAAGGCAAAAAAAAAAAAAAACCAAGAACCTGATTAGTTTCTTTGAGGAGGTGGCATGGGCTGGGGTTGCAAAGAATAAGAACGATTTGGCCAAGGTGAGAAAAAAAAAATGTGCATGTGTCCCTGGGGCCTGGAAGGGAATGACATGAGAGAGAGGGAATAACGTGGACTAAGGGACCAAGATGGGAAATGTGATGGCCTTTTGTAGGAAATGAAAGATGTTTTGTAAGGCTAGAGCTTAAGGTGCAAATATGATAGAAAGCAGGGAAGCGTTGGTCTCTTTTTTTCTTTGAGTTCCTTACTTCCAGTGACCATAGCCTTCAACTTCTCTTAGCCAAACATTTCCATGCTTCTACTTCAAGTTTGTCATCACAAGCGATGTGCCATTTCTGGCCTCTACTGTAAGCCATTCACTGTCTCCTTATCACCTCTAATCTCTCCAGTTCCTCCTACTCAAGTGGTCTGACCCCAGCAATTCATCAACTTCATTCTGACCTTAATTCCAGTGTTCCCTCTTTTTGTCATTTTATCCACCACCTCTCTCAGATTTTCATTTCCTAGTGACCCTGTTTAGATTTTATCATCTATTATTAGACTTAATCGTAGATCCTTCTCTTTATTTATTTACCCTTCCTAGGTCGTCACATTCATTCCTTTTGCTTTGAATGGCGTCTACATACATATAATCCATAATACAAAGAAATCACTCTAACTTCCCAGGAACTCTTCCTTGTATATTCAGTTAATACCTCCCAAATCTAGAAGCTTTGCTTGATTCTTATTTTCTCCTTCCCCATACCCAGCCATTAACAAGATTTAGCTACTCCATATTAAAAACAAATTTGAAATCCAAACTTCTTTGTCCATAACAATAACTATTGCTATACTAATCTGTATAACTCTCTGTTTATCTCTCTGACATAATAGTCTTCAACTCAGTATCCGCACTCCAACCTCACTGCCTTTCTCTGTGTTCCTCACACTTGCCAAGTTTGTCTATCCCTTAGGACCTTGGCAATATCACTCCCTCACTAAGAATGCACTTCTCAGGGCTTTTGGCTCTTTTCATTTACTCAGGTGTCAAATTAAAAGCTATCTTCTGTTTGACGCCTTCCCACCTTATTACAGAGGAGCCATTTAGTTTATATCAATTACATCATTCTATTTTAATTTTCCACGTGGAATTTACTGCTGTGTGTGTGTGTGTGTGCGCGCGCGCTTGTGCGTGTTTATTGTTGTCTGTCACCTAGAATGCAAATTTCATTAGTGTAAGAGTTTCCCTATTTGTTCTTTTCAGTATCTCTGGTGTCTAGAATATTTCCCGCTGATACTCAATAAATATTTGTTGAATAAATATATGAAACTATGTCAGTGAACTTTGTTCCTACCCAGCTGACAGTGGAGATCTAACATCAGGCTGAGGAATTTGGACTTTATCCCGCAGATGGTGGGAGTTTAAAAGAGTTGTAATCCACAGAGTGACATGATAAGAGCTGCATTTTAAAATTTTACTCTGGGAGCTGAATGGAAGACAGATTGCAGAAAGCAGAGCTGGAGGCACGGTCATTAGTTAGGAGATGATAATAATAGCCCAGACAAAAGATTAAACAATGGGAATATCAGTGAGAAAAGGAATGAGTGGGATGTAATGAGAGTGGCTGAGAAAGGAGAAACAATATGACTGAAGGACTTATGGATGTGGTGAATAACGGAGAGGAAAGAAGGCAAAATGAAGCCCAGGATTTTTCCTTAGATAATTATAGGTACAGGTGTGCCGGGTGGCAAACAGTTTCGAGAGAAGAAAATAATGGTTTCAACTTGAACGGTCTGAGTTGAAAGTGCTGGTAGGATGTGTAGTTTGAAGTGGCAAGAGGCAGTTAAATATATGAAGTTGGAACTGAGAAAATAGATAAGAACTGAAGGTAAAAATTTGTGAGTCATCTGCACATAGATGGTAATGAAGTGCTGGGCAAGGATGAGGTCAGCCAGAAAGAGTAAAAACCTTGACTCATGAAGAACAACATGTCAGAGTCACCTGTGGGGCTTTTTCAAATTAGACACAATCTCCCTTCTCCAACTTAATTTTAGAAATGTGATCTTGCTACTGCGTATTGGGGTCCTTGGTATGCTGGGCTTGAAACATGCACGAGAACCATTGGGTTGGGAATAATGCATGGTGACCAAGCAAAGAATCCCGGAAAACAAAACAATTTTAAGAGTTGTCCCACAAAGAGGGACTTAGAAAGGATATTGAGACATATCACTGCAAGATGTAGGAGAATAAACACAAGCAGAACCAATAAACAAAAACAAAACAAACAGGGGCGCCTGGGTGGCGCAGTCGGTTAAGCGTCCGACTTCAGCCAGGTCACGATCTCGCGGTCTGTTGAGTTCGAGCCCCGCGTCAGGCTCTGGGCTGATGGCTCGGAGCCTGGAGCCTGTTTCCGATTCTGTGTCTCCCTCTCTCTCTGCCCCTCCCTCGTTCATGCTCTCTCTGTCCCAAAAATAAATAAAAAATGTTGAAAAAAAAATTAAAAAAAAAATTAAAACAAACAAACAAAAAACAGAGAAATGTCCCTGAAACTATGGGTCTTGAGGGGTTCAAGAAACAAGAGTGGTCAACAGCACAGATACCACTAAATCAAGCAATGCAAACATTTAGGAGTCACTACTGAAATTGACAATTGACTCGTTTATGATCTTGGGGAGACTAACCAGATTTTATGGTGAATTTATTAGAGTAGAAAGTAAAGAACTGGAAAAAGTGGATTGTAATTTATAACTCTTTTAAGAAGCTTGGGCTGTGAGAAGTATGGATGATAAAACAGAGAAGATCCAAGTATGATAAAAAGAAGTTTTAATAACAATCTATAGGAAGAGAAATGAAGAAAACAATCCCACTTACAATTGTTACAAAAGTCATAAAATTCCTGGGAATAAATTTAACTAAGGAAGTGAAAAACCTGTACACTGAAATCTATAAGACATTGATGAAAGAAATGGAAGAACACACAAATAAATGGAGAGATAGTCTGTGCTCATGTGTTGAAAGAATTGAAATTGTTGAAATGTTCACACCACCCAAAGCAACGTACAGATTCAATGCAATCCTTATCAAAATTCCAATGGCATTTTTCATAGAAATAGAACAAACACTCCTAAAACTTGTACAGAACAACAAAAGACCTCAAATAGCCAAGGCAATCTTGAAAAAGAGTAAAGCTGGAGGTATCACACTACCTGATTTCAAACTATATTACAAAGCTACAGTAATCAAAACGCTATGATATTGACATAAAACAGACACATAGACCATATAATCATGGGCTCTGTATTCTGTTCCATTGATCCGTGTGTCTATTTTTGCACCCCAAATATACTGTTTTGATTAGAGCTTCGTAATTTATCCTAATATCTGGGATTGTGATATCTCCAGCTTTGTTCTTTTGTGGTTCCATATAAATTTTGGGATTATTTGTTGTAGTTTTGTGAAAAATACTGTTGGTGTTTTTATAGAAATTGCATTAAAACTATAAGTTGGTTTGGGTAGTGTGGACATTTTGACAATATTTATTTTTCCAATCCATGAGCATGGAATATATTTCTATTTGTGTGTATCATCTTCAATTTCTTTCATCAAAGTTTTGTGGTTTTCAGAGTACAGGTTCACCTTGGTTAAATTTACTCTTAGATATTTTATTATTTTTGATGCAATTATAAAAAGGACTTTTTTCTTAATTTCTCTAGACTGTAATTTCATTATTAGTATATATAAATTCAATGGATTTCTGTATATTGATTTTGTATTCTGCAACCTTACTGAATTCATTTATCAGTTCTAGTAGTTTCTTGAAGAAATCTTTAGAATTTTCTGTATATAGTATCCTGTCATCTGCAAATAGGGAATACTTTGCTCCTTATTTACTAACTCAGATGCCTTTCATTTATTTTTCTTGTCTGCTTACTATGGCTAGGACTTTCAGGACTATGTTGAATAAAAATGGTGAGAATGAACATCTTGTCTTGCTCCTGATTTTAGGGGATAAAGGAGATGAGAATATGCAATGGGGAAAAGACCATCTCTTTAATAAATCGTGTTGGGAAAATTGGACAGCTACATGCAAAAGAATGAAATTGGACCACTTTCTTACACGATATACAAAAATAAACTCAAAATGAATACAAGACCTAAATATGAGACTTGAAACCATAAAAATCCTAGAAGAAACACAGGCAGTAATTTCTCTGATACTGGCTGTAGCAACATTCTTCTCGGTATGTCTCCTGAGGGAGAAAAAAGTAAAAATAAACTATTAGGACTACATCAAAGGAAAAACTTGTGCACAGCAAAGGATGCCATTGAGAAAACAAAAAGACAACTTATTGAATGGGAGAAGATATTTTCAAATGATATATCTCATAGAGGGTTATACAACTCAACACCAAAAAGCAGATAAACAAACAAAAAAAAGCAATCCAATTAAAAATGGGCAGAGGACATGAACAGACATTTTTCCAAAGAAGACATACAGATGACAGACACATGAAAAGATGCTCCACATCACTCATCATCAGGGAAATGCAAATAAAACCACAATGAGAGATCTCTTCACACCTGTTAGAATGGCTGAAAAACACAAGAAATGTGTTGGCACGGTTGTAGAGAAAAAGGAATCTTTGTGCACCGTTGGTAGGAATGTAAATTGGTATAGTCACTGTAGAAAACAGCATGGAAGTTCCTCAAAAAATTAAAAATAGAAGGGCGCCTGGGTGGCTCAGTCAGTTAAACATCCAGCTTCAGCTCAGGTCATGATCTCGCGGTTCGTGAGTTCGAGCCCCACATCTGGCTCTGCGCTGACAGTTCAGAGCCTGGAGCCTGCATCAGATTCTGTGTGTCTCTCTCTCACTGCCCCTCCCCTGCTCACACCCTCTTTCTATCTCTCTCCCAGTCTCTTAAAAATAAATAAACATTAAAAAATAAATCAAAATAGAATTACCGTATGATCTGGAAATTCTAGTACTGAGTATTTACCTATAGAATATGAAAATGCTAATTTGAAAGGAGATATGCAACCCTGTGTTCATTGCACTATTTACAATAGCCAAATTATGGAAGCAACCCATGTCCATTGATAGATAAGATAAAGAAGATGTGGTATATATGCATATGTAGAATGGAATATTACTCAGCCATAAAAAAGAATGAAATCTTGCCATTTGCAACAACATGGATGGATCTAGAGGGTACAATGCCTCGTGAATAAGTCAGTCAAATAAAGACAAATACCATATGATTGCACACATATGTGGAATTTAAGAAACAAAACAAACAAACAAAAAAAGAGAAAAACCAAAAACAGGTTTTTAACTATGGAGAACAAATTGATGGTTAACCGGGGGAAGGTGCATGGGGGGATGGGTGAAATAGGTGAAGGGGATTAAGAGTACACTCACCACGATGAGCACTGAGTAATGTATAGAATTTTTGAATCACTACATTGTACACCTGAAATTAATATAACTCTGTATATTAACTCTATGTTAACTAACTAAAGACATAACAGAGGCACTAAACTGGAGGAAAGAAAATTCAGGTTGAGATATGTTGAAATTGTGATTCAAAATGACTTTGCAGGTGGATATTCAAGAAAATATATAAAATAAGTTCAACAAAAAGAGCTGGGTAGTTGGGTATATTGGAGACTCCTTGGGAAATGGTCTTTAATAAATCATGTTGTTCAGTAAAAGGCATCTAGAGTGAACAGGCATCTAGAGAAAGGCATCTAGAGAGAAGCAGATATTAATAGTTTCCAAATCAGGGAAATTTATCTGAAAAGCAGTCAAAGGAAGAGGCATCTGTAAAGAAGACTGGAGAGCTATAAGCAGAAAAGAAGGGAGGAAATTAGGATAGATACCAATTAAAAAGTTTAAGGCCCAGGGTAACTGACAGAATTGGTGGCCAATGTGTATTAAGTTCAGCTGACTTAGGAACAAAAAGTAGGATAGAGAAGGACCAAAAGACCAGGAAGATCAAGTTATATATGAGTTCAGGATTATCTGTTTAGCACATTGGAGATCATTGGTATCTTATCTGTCAGTTTTTTAAAGTTGCAGTCCAGATGGAAACAAAATTTCAGTGGGATGAAAGTCAAAAGGATGGTGTGGAAACCTTAAGATAAAACGTGCTGAATAATCTTTCTGGACGTTGTTTATAACGTTGTGCTTTTCTGACTCCTGAAATATTTTAACAAACTCATTAGTAAATACTCGGGGTTTATTTGATAATTTATAATAATACACATTTCATGCCTTCACATTTCTCCAATGACTGTTTGGTAAGTAGATCAGTGAAATGTGGAATAGGCTTCTAATACAAGTCTACTGTGATAGACCTGGGTAGATGGTGCCTCATGAAACCCTGAACATGGATGGCCACCTTGTAGTCATTCCTGATTTACTTTTTCAAATAACGATTTTTTAAAAATATTAAATGAGACAATATTATTTGAGGACTTACTGCCCAACGAACATCTTAGAACTTTCTTCATGAACACTAGGAATTGGCAATAGACACTATCATTTACAATTTCGCTGAAATTTCTAAATGCAGTGAGAATCAGTTAATTCTAACAGTTTTGCTAATCTCGTATTTCTTTGACCTTCTAACCAGAGAAAGCTCAGCTCTCCTTTGGGGACACCATCCTTTCCATTTCTTAGCATCAGCTGTTGGCTGGGATGCAAATACTGACTAGGGTAGGGGCTGTCCTCCAGGTTTGTCCTCCCATTCCCCCGTCGTCACATTAAGTATTTCGTATTTCCCAAGTTGTTCTAATCATAGTGAGTCTGTGTTTTTGTTCTACAGCAACTAGGAATTGATGCTCTCTTATTCTGTTGGAGTTGAATTTAGGAGAATGGGTATTAGGGAGCCACTGTTTGCTTCTTCCTGCCCAAGGATGAGCATGACGCTTGGAGGAGAGCAGACACAACCTGAACCAAACTTCATCCCAATCAGCATGATTTTTAACCCTAGGTTTTCCAATTACCTTAGTCAATAAATGGTCTTTTTTTTTCAGTTTGAGTTTATGTTCCTGCAATTGATGAAGGGGTGAATAAATATTCAATGTCCCTCATTTTGAAAAAAAAAAACAATTAATATATATATATAGCACCGCAGTGAAGTTCTTGAAATTCTAAAAGCATGCATTTATGAAATTTACCAGGAACTTTTTTTTTTTCAATTTTTTTTTTCAACGTTTTTTATTTATTTTTGGGACAGAGAGACACAGAGCATGAACGGGGGAGGGGCAGAGAGTGAGGGAGACACAGAATCGGAAACAGGCTCCAGGCTCCGAGCCATCAGCCCAGAGCCTGACGCGGGGCTCGAACTCACGGAGCGCGAGATCGTGACCTGGCTGAAGTCGGACGCTTAACCGACTGCGCCACCCAGGCGCCCCAGGAACTTTTTTAGTAGGCATTTTTGGAGGGAGAAATTAGGTGAAGTAAATAATAAAACTTCTCTGGAGTTCATGTTTAGATATATACTAAATTTTGGTAGGCATCCTATCAGACTTTGGTGTACATTCTGACCAAAATACATATCAGTGGGTATGTCAGTGCATGGAGCTGATGATGCCGTGTCAGGAGTTTCCTTTACCTTGCTCAAGTGTATATGTATTTCATCGTCTTGCCTGTTTTGAAAAGAAATATGCGATTGGTCAAACAAAAACTGAAGAAAAGAATTAGGAAGAATCACCATCTACAGTGCCAAAGAGCTATTAAACATCGTTAGTAGAGAGACAGGTGATATTTCAAGACTTACTCTACGGCAATCAAGTTCAATCACAACTTAGTGGCCCATAGTCCATTGGTGGAATTGTTCCAGATACCAGACATAATCTTGAACTTTTCTTGTAAAGGACCAAAGAGTAAATATGTGAGCCTTTGTGGGCTACACAGCCTCTGTTGCCATGATACAATTGTGCCTCTGTGGCATGAATGGAACCATAGACTACAGAAATGGCAATATGTAAGTGATGAGCAAAGACACTATGTACATACAGACACTTTGAAAATGAATGGGATGGCTGTGTTCCAAAAGAACTTTCTTTATGGACACTGGAAATTTAATTTTATATATTACTCACATTGCATGAAGTGCTCTTTTTCTTTTGATTTTTTTTTCTTTGTCACCTAACAACGTAGAAAATATTGGCTTACCCACAAGACCCCGGCAGTGGGACACTTTGGCCCACAGACAGTATTACTCGTTTGTTTTTAATTGCACTACGAGAGAATAAGAGAGAAGTAAAAATTGGTGAACTTTATAAGCTGGAAGGAACATTAGATATTGTTGTTAGGGAAGAATAGAATCAGTCTACACGCAGATACTATGAATTCTCAGCTGTGTTTCAATGTTTTAGAAGTGTGACTCAGAGGGGAATTAACCCAAATATCGAAAGATGTGTTGACAAATGGACACAAATAGGGAAAATGTCAAGAGACTATGAATTATTATTTTTGGTTGGTAAGCATTTGAGAAAGGCACAAAACCATGAAAAACAATTTTCTCGTGTGAGTTCAAAAGTGAAATATTATTTTGGTAGATGTTGGATCAAATGGCAAGAGACTAGTTTATTGGTGGCTGTTACTTTAGTACAATATCAAAAAAAATACAGATTAGTGGCAGATTATACCTTTCTAAAGTATCTTCTGCCTTAAATAGGATCATTGGGAATAGTTTTAACAGCGGAATTTCCCAAGTGGTCTTTCCTGTCTCCCACTTTTCAGGGACAGAGAAGGGGATGTATTACAAACTTTAACCTCTAAAGTAAAAAATCACAGTGTTAAATAAGGGTAGAGTTCAAATTTCAGAATATTTACTGGTTAAAAAAAGCCAAAAAACAAAAAAAATGAAAACAGAACTAAACAAAACAAAAAAACCCACAATGAAAGGAACCATTTTTGAAACTGACAAACAGAAGTATCTCCTCTTGTTAAATGTAAATTTAACAAGAGGAGATACTTGTTAAATTTACCTTTGGATTTAAAAACAAAAAATGCCAGGGAAAGAGCAACTGAACATCCAATGAAAGAAGTTATTGTTTCAGAAGCTGGGAAGCTCACATTCTTGAAATTCTTCTCTAGATACACAAGACCCTTGAGACATCATTTTGCTGCCTCCAAACTATCATGGGTTTTAAATAAAACCCAGAGATACCTTTAAAGCACATCCTTAGAATATTTATATGTAAACATAATATTCCCAGATCTATGTGATGTATATGCATATGTAATTAGGAATAAATTTTTATTTACATTTATATTTGAAATGAGAAGAAATGAACCTCCAGATTTTCTAAGACCAGAAATGCCCCCAATCTCCAAAAAGAAATCAACAACAATATGATTTATTGTTTACTTTAGGAAAAGATTGCAAAATTCTGTAGGTGCTGAAGGGCAAGCGCATAAAAAGGGGGAAAAAAGCATTATATATTAAAAAGGTTTAAGCGAAAAAGTGAATAATAATTGCCTTATAGAATGACACTCAAATTTAAGGTATCTGTGGAATATATTAAAATTCGATTTTGGGGCGCCTGGGTGGCTCAGTCGGTTAAGCGTCCGACTTCGGCTCAGGTCATGATCTCACGGTTCATGAGTTCAAGCCCTATGTCTGGCTCTGTGCTGACAGCTCAGAGCCTGGATCCTGCTTCAGGATCCTGTGTTCCTGTGTTCCTCTCTCTCTCTCTGCCCTTCCCCCATTCACTGTCTGTCTCTCTGCGTCTTTCAAAAGTGAATAAACGTTTAAAAAAAATTAAAAAGATTTGATTTAATCAGGTAGTAAATGTATGTATAACTCAGGGATATATAACTTCATGGTGGCCCTCAGTTCATCGATCAGCACAGACATAAAAGTGTACAATTACGCAAACATAGAATATGGTGACGATAAGTCAAATACATGGTACTGCAAAGGACAATAGAAATTCGGAGGGAAGAATTAGTGTGGGCTGTTAAATAAGATATCACTGAAGCAATGTATTCAGGCAGGCTGGTTGGGTGGGTGGAGTGTAGAGGGCCCTGGGATGAAATTTTGAAAAGGCTTTCCAGGCAAGAACAAACCTGTGAAGCAGGACCTGACGGGGGGGTGGTCTGTGACTAAAGAAAACTAGCTGGTGTGGCAGTTTTATGGACCTGCAGAAAGAGACAAAAATCAGTGTAAATGTTATGTTCAACATACGGTCTCATGGGGTGTGACCATACCTCCTCCTAATTTTTCATTCCACTGTCCTGTTTCCATTCTATACGGTTTGTTTGTTTTTTTTTTTTCCTCTGCCCGGGGCTGTGTCTTGAGCTGTGAGATGACGAAGCTAATAAGAAATTTGATAGATCCCTAAGCCACCAAACAGAATATTGATTTAGAAATTAGAATGTCCAGATGTGTTTGGTAAGTAAAACTCCAGACTTGATTTAAAGTTGACTTCTCTCACCTCCCCCAGCTGGCAACTGCTGCAGATAGGAAGTCAAGGCAGCATGTGTTTAGGGGGAAGGTCTTCGTTGTCTCCCCCCACCCCTCTCTGTCTCTCTTCCCCCGTCTTACCAAGAGGGGCTTCTGATTCCAAACCCTGCTCCAGCATTGAGGTGGGGTAGGATCCGGGGAAGGGATAAGAAGAGGCAGGTCTCACCTGACTTTCATTGTTGCAAGATGGCTCTGTGCCCTCTGGGCCTGGCAGGTGATTCAAGCTGACTCTTACCTTGGAAGGACCTAACCAGGTTGTTTGGAGGCCCGCACAGCAAACCAGGGGTTCTGCTTCAGTGATGCAGCCTACCAGTTTCACTTCGCCCTGGTGACTGTCCACCCCGCTGCACTGATGGAGCCCATCAATTTCACCTCGCCCTGGTGACTGTCTACCCCTCACAGACTCTCTTGGTTTGGTCTCGTTCCAGTTGCCCATGCTGTAGGACGCTCATTTTAAGGGAGTCACCAAAAGTAACTCAGAGGTTTAGAGGAAATACAATTGCATCCTTAACCTTTCTCCACCCTGGGCAGGTTCCTACAGCCCAAAAGGGTCCTCAGGAAGTCGTAGGTCTATGTTAAGCCTCCAACCCTTAAGTAAGTTATATATTTAGAATGTGTCATAATATCTGACATATTTAAAAGCACATCATAATTTATTTTTTAAAAATATTTTCAACGGTTATTTTTGATAGCACGAGACAGAGTGCTAGCAGGGAAGGAACAGAGGGAGGGGGCAGAGAATCCAAAGCCAAAGCGAGCTCTGTGCTGACAACAGAGAGCCTGATGTGGAGTTCAAACTCACGAACCATGAGACCGTGACCTGAGCTGAAGTTGGACGCTTAGCCAACTAAACCACCTAGGTGCCCCAAAAGCACATCTTATTTTAAATGTCATTGTTTTTATTTTTCATTTCTGCGTCTAGACCTTTGAGAGTGAGAAAAACAGTTCTTGGAAATTGACTGGGTTCATCATGGTGGTCTGAATGAGTCTATGCCTGTGCATTAAGATCACACACACACACACACACACACACACACCCTGGAAAAACATTTAAAATCCTTAATAAGGGCGCCTGAGTGGCTCAGTCGGTTAGACGTCCGACTTCGGCCCAGGTCACGATCTCACGGTCCGTGAGTTCGAGCCCCGCGTCGGGCTCTGGGCTGATGGCTCAGAGCCTGGAGCCTGCTTCTGATTCTGTGTCTCCCTCTCTCTCTGCCCCTCCCCCGTTCATGCTCTGTCTCTCTCTGTCTCAAAAATAAATAAACGTTAAAAAAAAAAATCCTTAATAGATTCAACCTGATGTAGGACAAAAGTTGTTAAGATTGTTGGGCTATGATGAAGCATACAGAACCTCTTCTCAAAACAGGGTTTTCAATGTCCAAAATAAAATCCAAAGGATTCCTCAAAACATCAATGCTACTGAACTTCAGTTTGTTATCAAATTATTAAAAAGTGATATAATAAGGTACGCATTTCCTTTTAACATAACAAGAACTAGTGGCAGGCCCAAGAATATTATATTTTTGAAACAGTGGTGGGCGTGAACTGTAGGTCACAATATCTCTACAGCTGAGATGTGAGATTTGTGATTTCTGCTGGTGACAGCAGCGGTGTTGCGAATATGGCTGTGGTCTGTGTCCTCAATTCCTAGTTTAGTAAAGTGCTAAATCTCAGTTAAAGAATACGAAAAATAAAGGTTTCTGCATTCCACCCCTGGTCAAAAGCAATCTATTTGCATATTGTCGCTACTCCTTTCAATGAAATATTGTCAATGGCTTTTTTGAGGCAGATTAGCCCATGGAGTTCAATGAAAGATTTACCCTTTCCTTCAATCACCCCTCCTATTGATTCCCCCCACCCCGGCTCCTCTGGGAGGTTGCCACAGGCTGCTTACAGGGCTCGGTCCACCAGCAAGGCGTGATCCCTGGCTATTGAAAAATATTGCCATTTCGCGGAGCAGAAGTTGACTTTTTCTTGGAAATTTCCTGCTCAACGGGGCATCGTCCGCACTGGTTGTGACTGTTGAACAGCAGGAAGGTACTATCGGGATCAACAGTTTTCTTTTCCCCTAATAAGATGATGATGGCATCACAAACAAAACGCCTCCCTTCTCTCTGGAAGCGCAGGCTTCCTGATGGGATTTCTACTTTGCCTCTTCAGCAGTGTGAAATGACCCAGGGAAAGACTTAATAAGTAGATGTCAGCCGCAGAGTAAGCAGGAAAAAATGATAAATGGACCACTGGACAACCTTATCACGACACGGTTTGGCCGTGCACTTTGCATTCGATTCTATAGTTTTTCTGTGTTAAATACGGTCAGGGATTCCCGCGCAGTTTCAGCCTGAAGCTATTACTTCTAATAATTGAGACTGATGAAAGGTCATGGTATTTTTACAGCTTAGCTGTGACATGCGGTATATCACTTTGCTTCTGTCAAAGAAAATATTATACACTTCATTGGCAAAAGGTTTGATCCTGAGTTTTTCCTCTCCACACTGCAACGTATGTGTTCGGGGTTCCCGATAAATTTCACATTTAAAATGTTCCAGAAAACTGCCTCCTGCTAGAGTAAGATCATCCAGGTATAAAGCAGATGTTTTGGGATCATTAGGAAATTAATTACATAAAATGATTGACATGTTGCTATCAGAACAGTAGAGTTACCTACGCGTTTTCTTGTTTGAATACAATGCCACAGGTCCTTTGGGAAAAACTTCTTATCGTACTAAAATAGGAAAAGTCATTTAGAATGAAACCCAACCGTCCAGCAAGTTGTGCGTTCATGGGATTTCAACTCTATGGTAGTTACTTCCTTTCCTAGTTATGTTTAAAATACTGGTAGTTTCCCAATTTTTATGTTAAGAGCTGGCACCCAGCCATCAGCGTTTGGGGATTTTTTTTTAATTAGCAAAATATTTGAGTATTTTTTTGAATGAATAAAATCTATAATAAAGATAGTTTTTTTTATGATAAAAGAAACCGCACATAGTAACATCCAGGAAATCTGTTCAAGGAGATATTAAAAGGAAACTCACTGTGTAAAACTCTTTACAAATTAAACTGGCCATACAGAAAACTGAAAGTAGTGACATCAGCCTGGAACCTAAGAATTTTTCCCAAGTCTTTTAGTTTTTATTTTTACTTATTTATTTTTTAATATTTATTTATTTTTAAGAGAAAGAGAGAGAGAGTGCAAGCGGGAGAGGGGCAGAGAGAGAGGGAGACACAGGCTCCAGGCTCTGAGCTGTGGGCACAGAGCCCGACACAGGGCTGAAACCCACAAACCGTGAGGTCATGACCTGAGCTGACGTTGGACACTTGACCGACTGAGCCACCCAGGCGCCCCGCTGATCCAAAGTCTTAAAAGTGACAAGAGAAACTGACGATAAGGATCAAAGTAAAAATAAATACATTTCACCACAGAGAAATACTGGATTTAATAAATCCTAGAATTATTTGTTTACGAAAATTTGGGCAAATGCCTTAAATTTAAGTTAAAAAAATAGGTTAGAAGTTAAAAAAAAAACCTAATGTATATCACCAGACATAGAATGCTCTAATTAAGCATCTAGGACCTGTTACAACAGTGGACATGGCTGGCTGCTGGCTGTATTCTCCTGAAACAATCAATCCTGGAGAAACTACAGAAACTCCCGGAAGAGGCCTGAGTGAGGGAAACGAACACAAATTAAGAAAACAAACCAAACAAACATGTAGAGAGTGCAAATCACCAAGAACTAATGCCTGTGGGGGCAGGGTCTCCATCCTTTTGCTCCTTTTGCGGTCAGGGCACAGGGCGCTGGAAGGCAGGTCAGGGAGAATAAGTTGGAGGAAAGCTTTTCAGTTCTGCTTTGACTTTTGTATGCATTTCCTTATCAGGATCTTTGTCTGGCCCTTTGCCCTGAGAGATGTCGGCACAGGCGGGGGCCCCTCTTGCTGCTGAGCAGTAGGATTGCAGTTGGAGGGTCCGGCTTGCTGCTGCCCTTGGACATTCACTTCTTTGGTCCTCTTCCTCAGAACCCCCAGACCGGATTTATAAACTAAATAGGAGGCCTCTTCCCAAACTTTCTTTTTTCTTATTTAAAATAGCTTAAAAGTGAATCTCTGAGGGGCGTGTGGGTGGCTCAGTTGGTTAAGCGTCCGACTTTTGATTTCGGCTCAGGTCATCATCTCACAGTTCATGGGTTCGAGCCCTGGGACAGGTTCCGTGCTGACAGTGTGGAGCCTGATTGGGATTCTCTCTCTGTCTATCTCTCTCAAAATAAATAAATAAACTTAAAAAAAAAAGTGAATCTCTGCCTAGAAGACATAGAACAGGTAACATAATTCTGTGGGACCTGGGTCTTTCTGCCCTGGGACACATCCCCTCCCCTCTCCATATATAGACTAGAAAGACAAGGGCTTACCCTTTGGGCTTCTTCAAGTACATATTACCAGAAATAATAGCTGGCACTCACAACTATTCACAGACCGGAATTCCTTGAAACCTTCAGGAAGGGAGTGGATAAATAAACAATGGTGTATCCAAACAATAGAGTATTATTAAGCGCTAAAAAGAAATGAACTCTCAAGCTGTGAAAAGACACAGGGGAAACTGAAGTGCTGTTCCTAAGTGAAAAAAAGCCAATCTGAAAAGGCTATACATTATATAATTCCATGTCTATGACATTCTTGAAGAGGCAAGGCTGTGGATTCATGAAAAAAAATCAATGCTCGTCAGGGGTGGGTGTGGGAGGTTTGCATAAGAGCACAGAGGATTTGTAGGGCAGTGAATCTGTTCTGTACAACATTGCAATGGTGGATCCGTGTTATTAGACATTTGCCAAAGGTCATAGGATGTATAACACCAATGGCGAACCGTAATAATGTAAACTATGGATCCTGGCGATCATGATGAGGTTCACCAGTTGTAACAAGGGTACCGCTCTGGTTTGAGATGCTTGTTGATATTGGGGGAGGTTATGCTTGCTTGACGGCAGGCAGTAAATGGGACTTTTCCTCACTTTTGGTTCAATTTTGCTATGAGCCTAAAACCACTCTAAAAATACAGTTTTTTCCTTAAAGCAGCAAAATACTATACATCTTCAGAGAATCACGAAGTTTTGAATATCTAAAAACGGTCCTTCACATTTGGTTCATGTCTTTGATTCCAATCTGTTAAAGGGTCCACGGAAACACAAGAGAGGGATGAATCCTCTGTCCCATTCTGGGACTGCCTCCTTCTCCCGCAGCATTTTGTAGTGAAAGCTTGTAAACACACAGAAGCACTGAAAGAATTTCGGAACGAATACCCATAGGTCCACTAACTGAATTCTACCGTGAGCATGTTACTAGACTCATGTTTTATTACACACGTGTTTGCGCGTTCTGACTTTTAAAGTGAATTTCAGACTAAGTGGCAGACTCACATGTCATTGTACACATATCATTAGTGTGCATATCATTAGCTAGGGTTCAATGCTTGTTTACAGTTCTGGTTTCTTCTTTTCTGGTGATATTTACATACCGTGAAATGCACCCACAGTAAGTGATCATTTCGTGTCCCGAGGAAACTAAGCTCCTATTAATAAACGGAGCATGACCGTCACTCCAGAGAGTTTGCTAATGTTTCTTTCCACTAAAGACTCACCCTCCAGCTCACCATAAATTAGTTTTGCCTGATTTAGAACTTTGCATAAATGGAATCTTAGAGTATGTACTTTTTTATGTCAGACTTCTTTCACTCAGCGTACAGTTTTTGAGATCCATCCCTGTTAACATATACGTCAGTAGTTTGTTCTTTTTATTGCTGAGCAGAATTCCCACCGTTAAAATATAACGTGGGTGATTTATCCATTCTCCTACGGCTGAACATGTAAGCTGTTTCCTTTTATGAATTATTATGAATAAGGCTGCAATGAACCATTTTGAGCAAGGTTTTTGGGGGGAGGCCCATCTTTTTTTTAATCAGTGGGTGACAGGCGAGGTATTTTTCCACTTTTCTAAGAAAGTAGGTGAAGATTTTCTAAATTGCAGCATTTTACACTGCTCTCCACAGTATATGAAGGCTTTAATTACTCCACATCCTTACCGACATTCAACAGTATCTATCTTGGTTTTAAATATTTTAGTGGATATATGGTGGCATTGCATTGTCACTTAAGTTTGAATTTTTTTTCTAAGTTTATTTTACTTATTTATTTATTTATTTATTTATTTAGAGATAGAGAGCAAGTGGGGGAGGGGCAGAGAGAGAGGAAGACAGAATCCCAAGCAGACTATGTGCCATCAGCACAGAGCCCAAAGTGGGTCTCGAACCCACAAACCGTGAGATCATGACTTGAGCTGAAGTCGGGTCAGACACTTTACTGACTGAGCCACCCAGGTGTCCCTGAATTTTCTTGATGTTTAATGCTATTCAGTGCTTATTCGCGTCCTCAGTCTACAATTATATATTCCCTTTTGTGGAGCATATGTTTAAATCTTCTCATTTTTTATTGGATAGCAATTCACATGCCCCAATACTTACGAAATTTTCCTGATTTTGGAAAAGAAGAAGGAACGTAACCATTTTAAATAGAGGAATGGTTACTTCAGAAGCTGTACATCAACTAACGTCAGGTATCATTCTGACATTTAAAAAAATCAGGCTTTTGAGAAATGTTCATAGATATAAGGAAATGCTCAATATGAGAAATGGAATCTTAATTTCCTAAAGTAAAACACTTATACATGTAGGGCAAAAAAAAGTACTGGAAAGAAATATTTTAAGAATTTAATGATTAGTTATTTAATATCTGGTACTTTGAGACAATAAGATTCAGGACGAGTTTGATTATTTGCTTTATGTTTTTCTGTCCCTGTATATTCTACAATGGGTATTTATCTTTATAACTAAGCAGTATAATAAGTATTCTTTTAAAATTAATTGGTTTAAGAAGTAGCAAAGTGCTTTTCAAACACACACCATCGTAACACCTCTGCAAAATAGAACAAGTCATTACTTACTGATGAAGCTATTGGGTGCATTGGAAATATATCCAGCACTAGAGAGCTATGCAAGGAGAAACTCAATTAGGTACATGGGGGCTTGCCTCTTTGTCTGGGCTCTTCTAATCCTCAACAATGCGTCTTTAGATAATTCCCAAATAACCAATCCATTCAACCAACCAGGATGGTTCTAACAAATAACAGTGCTATTCTAAGCACTATCAACAGTAGCCAAATTATGGAAAGAGCCCAGATGTCCGTCGGCTGATGAATGGATAAAGAATATATGATATGTATAGAATATATATATGTATAATATATAAAGAAGATATATATGTATATATATGTATGTCTATATAAAGAATATATATAAAAAAGATATACATATGCATATATGTATATCTTCTTTATATATGTATGTATTTATATATATTTGTATATATATGTACATATGTATATATATGTATATATATATATATATACATATAAACAGTGGAATATTGGTGATCAAAAAGAATGAAATCTTGCCATTTGTAGTAATGTGGATGGAACGAGAATGCATTATGCTAAGCAAAATAATTTAGTCAGAGAAAAGACAAATATCATAAGATTTCACTCATATGTGGAATTTAAGAAACACAACAGATGAACATAGCGGAAGGGAAGGAAAAATAAGATAAAAGCAGAGAGGGAGGCAGACCATAAGAGACTCTTAAATACACAGAACAAACTGAGGGGTGCTGGAGGGGAGGTGGGTGAGGGATGGGCTAAATGGGGGATGGGCATTAAGGAGGGTTCTTGTTGGGATGACCACTGGGTATTATATCTAAGTGATGAATCACTGGGTTCTACTCCTGAAATCATTATTCAACTATATGTCAACTAACTTGGATTGACATAAAAGTAAAAAAAAATTCAATTAATTAATTAATTAATTAATTAATAAACTTAAAGTAATACAAAATCAAAAATTAAAACCCTCTGATATTCTATTTGACTGAACAGGATAGCACAAGTTAATGTCACCCTGTACCTACAAATTCGATTCAGCTTAATGTGATAATTTCACAGTGTTTGGGATCCTGTTGCATCAGAAGGCATGCATTGATTTCATCTCTACTGTATATGAGCTGGGAGGTAAGATCCTTGGGGGTTCATGGGTGAAGTCGGCACTGGTAGAACCAGCAACAAGTAGAGCTGCTTCCAGGATGACCAGGTTGACGTGTTCCAGAAGCCCCTGGAGCTGCTTTCAGCCATTCCTGCTCTAGAAGCATCAGCCCACCGGCTCAATCTGGAATTGTTGGAGCCTCTTGTTGCCAAGCATAATGTAATATATGTCTTTGGAGAGTGTAAGAAACAACACTTAATTCAGTGTAAATTGTTTCAGCAATAAGCATTCATTTAAAATGCCCCATAGGGGCGCCTGGGTGGCGCAGTCGGTTAAGCGTCCGACTTCAGCCAGGTCACGATCTCGCGGTCCGTGAGTTCGAGCCCCGCGTCAGGCTCTGGGCTGATGGCTCGGAGCCTGGAGCCTGTTTCTGATTCTGTGTCTCCCTCTCTCTCTGCCCCTCCCCTGTTCATGCTCTGTCTCTCTCTGTCCCAAAAATAAATAAAAAACGTTGAAAAAAAAATTAAAAAAAAAATAAAAAAAAATAAAAAATAAAATGCCCCATAACCAAAACAAACATTTCTTGCTCGTCCTTGATTTGTTTTGCACCTCTTGACAGGTCAGTGACCCGTATTTCATCAAATTAGTGACCTGGGTCTGTAACTGGGGGAATGGAAAATGCATGAATATGTCAGACACTTCCTTGGAATTGGGCCGGTTTGTATCAGATAGATGTCTTGTGTTTTAACAATCCAATCGGTATGCTTCTTTATGAGCACAAGCAGGTGCATTAAAACTGTAAAAATAAGTAAGCATCTTGGGGAAAAGTGCCCTGCCGCAGTTTCTGTGGGAAAGGTAAACAAAATCCAATTTGGCTAGTCTCCTCTTACTCCATAGAAGGTACTTAAACCACAGTAAGATGAGACCGTGAGGAAAAACAGGTTTGATTTTTTCTCATTTGAAAGAAGAAAACCAATTTGATCTTGGTTTTAGCGAGCGGATGAAAATGAACAGCACACGGTATATAAAACTAGTGAGGTCTCGTTTACAGTTTGACAAACAACCCCCAGCAAAAAACATTACTTCTTTTTATTGTCTAACGCAGAACAGGGAGTATTAGGCAACATGTCCTTGAGTGACTGTGTCAAATTATCTCATGCAACGTATCATGCATGGAACCCTATATTAAACCCCCGTGGCTTGAACAGCCAGGCCCCATTCACCATGTGGAGCACCCAGAGTTATCGGCTTCCTTGGAATGTTCACAGGCTCACTTGGTGCTGAGATCCTGGCAAAATGAAACGTAACGACCTTCAACACGGACATTCTTTTATATTTTCATCTTATTTTCACGCTGGGGTGGACTCGCTCATTCCTCTTTCATCCCCTGCTAGAGCAAAGCTCTCCTGATTTTGCAGACAGAGTCTCTCTCCCACTCGGTCATACCATCTGTCTCCACATTACAGTTTACTCTGCCTGAGTACCAGGTAGCAAGTACAGTGGAAAGTCTTTCACAGGCTCCCCACAATCTGTGAACATATGATCAGTCTAGGATAACACGTCGTACTAAAAATATCCCAGAGAAATGTGCATGTGGTAATAAACAAGAAACCTGAATCGAGGGGGAAATGCGCCATGTGCCGTGAGCTTCCGAGACGTGTGCTTCTCTGCAGCATGAATGATGACGGTCTGTTAATGGGAGCGGATGAACCAACTAATGTTTGTTTCTTCATTGAAAGTGTTAATGTACATTTAACAGTGTGGGCATAGTGTGTTTGGCCTGACACCAAAACTGTGAGTTAAGCGAATGGAAATCTACAAGTATTTGTCATGAGGTGGTTGGTTTGACAAACAGAAATCTGTGTCATTTTCATGAGAACTTCTTCCACTGTTCATTGACTCTGGCAGGAACATCCCAGTAGGTCTGAGAGAGCAAATTCAAGGGAAAGGATTGTGTCTCCTATATTTGGTACCATTTCTAAAATGTATAGTTACACCATTATTTTTATAGAACTTGACAATATCCTTCCAATGTTGGTGTACATATTATGGAGACCTGCTGGAAAATGTCAGTTTGTGCAGAAAAGTTTTGTGCGTACTTTTTAATTTGCCATTTTATTACTGGATGCCAGGAACCGATTTTGCAGATTGAGAACTTGTAACTTGCTCTGAATCATCCAATATTCAATACCCCATTTTAGTCAATCAGCTAGGATGCGCATTTCTTATGCCGTACCTCTTCCCCACCTCTTCATCCCACTTCTGTTTTCTGGGGGAGGATAGGAATGGGAAGTTTGCTGCCTTCTTTGGTCAAGTGGCTTGTGTCTGGGTTTGAGCTGCACAATGCAGACCTGGATCCGAATTCTGGGTCTGCATTTGGTGTGGCCATTGCTGTTCTTGCACTAGTTCTGAACCTCAGATGGTATCTGTTCCCCAGGTGTAGGAGACCAGTGGGAGGCAGCAGACATGTTGTATTATAGGTGTCAGAAGGCTGGCGTTCACACGTCACCATTCTTCCTGTGGCTGTGTGGCTCTGCACCACTGATTTAAACCCTGTGCCTCACCTATAAAATCTGCGAAGTCATATTTATTCCCTTGGCTCATTGTGCCTGAAAATGCCCTGCCCGCAAACTTTCTTACTTGAACCTTTATGATTAGTTGGCATCCAACTAAACATCCTCTACTGTTCTCCAGTACAGTGTTTCAAGTAAAGACCTAAGACAATTCGATGGTTTCACTGTTAACAGAGCACAGTGGCCAACAGTGTGGCAGACACTTGACTACATCTGTCCCCGCTAGCTTGGTAATGAGAACAAGGCACTGAAATTGAGCCTGCCATGGGAATGAGAACTACATGTACCTCGTGGCTGTTGGCCATTGCGAGAATTGAATGTCTATTAAAATAATATTTGACACGTAAAATGTAATCCGTAATGAGTATCAGGATCGTCATGTATGAATGCAGACTTACAAATACTCCTTCCATAGGACTGGTCACTTTCTGTTTATTTGGGTCTCTATCAAATATTACCCAGGCAAAACAACGACCACAACAGCAGGAGCAGCAGCGACAGACCTTTGCTCTAGCTCCTACAGCTGGAGATTTGATCCTCTTATGTTTTCCCTGCATGTTATTCCTACACCCATTCCATCACATTGCATTGTAAAATATCAGTTGTCAAGGCTTATTTTCTCCCCTGGACTATCAGCTATGCGATGCCAAAAAACGATGTATTCTTTTAGCTCTCTCAATATTGGGCCCGGGCTTTATTGGCAAATGAATAAGCAATAAATACTGGCTTGACATAGTTATTATTGAATGGAAGAAAAGTATTTTTTCTTTGAATTTTCTCCACGAAAGCATGTTCTTAATCTCTAATCTGTGAATGTGTCTGAGCTGGTGCGTGTTTGTGAATCATCTCACGTCGTATGCAAAATGAAGGATAACTGTGGATGTTCTCAGGAAAGGTGTCCATAGTCTCATCAACTTTCCGGGGCAGCCTGCGGCCGTAAATAGTTTGGAAATCATTAATATAGAATCTCCTTCTGTTTTTTCCCTCAACACAATTTTCATAAAAATCATTAATCCTTTAAAGTGATAATGGCCCCAGATTACATATGCCTTAGGCATTGACTTCCTCTTATCCCTGATTCTTCTATTTTGTCCAATATCTGCTTCTCCGAGAAACGCAAGCACTTCCTTTGAACACTGCATATGCAATATCTTCCCATGAGTCTACAGTGAGGTCAATGAGATTCCTTTAACGAATTATTTGGTTCTCATTTCCGCATATCATCAGTCTTGTCAATTGAGAGGTAATCAATCATTATTATATCTACAAAAATCAAATTGACTGTAACCCATTATTTGCTTGACTCATGAAGCATAGATGTCATCTAAGGCCTTCCCTCTCCCCGACCTCCCCTCTTAAGAAAGGGCCAAAGTGAATCAAGTAGCAAGATAGAAGTGTGACTGATTTGTAGAATATGCAGTATTTTAATTATTTGCCATTTAAGTGCTTTTGATCTTTTGTCAGCTACTTAAACCTACAAAAGAATGAGACAATTTTGGATCTTTTTAAAAAATGATCAAATACAAGACTTCTATTAATGATGTTGTATTAGTTAGAGGGAAGGCTGAGAAGCAGACCCAGAAGACAACGGTTCAGCAAAAGAGACGTTTACTCTATGTCTCCTAATGGCACAGACCATGAGAAACTTTCTGTTTCAGGAAGTCGTGCCCTTGAGAGTAACGAAGGCCTGACATCATCAACATGTAGTTCCCAAGGCTTTCTCTTTCTCATCTCCCACCAGCAGCTAGAATAGTGAGGAACGATTCCAGAGTATTTTCCAAGCGAGCGAGACAAGGGTTACACATTATTCTTCTGCTCATACTCCATTCTTGAGAACTTAGCGACATGGCTATTCCTAGCTACCAAAACCCAGGACGATGCAGTACTCCTGAGCAGCTCTGCACCCAGATACACCCTATTATTCGGAAAGAGCAGAAAAGATGTTGTTTGAGAAGTAACAATCTCTGTTGGATGTGTAGAATTAGGATTTAGACACACGCATCCAAATTGGGCAAAACCGACTGCTTTGGGGACCTGAGGAATGGCTTCTTTGTTTCTCTTCCTTCTGGAGGCATTCAGTAGTCTTGAGTACTGTAAGTTCAAAATAGCCTCATTGTCTGAGAAGAACGTGAAAGCCACTTAAAGAAATGAACGGAACACATAGGGTTGGGTTTCAGCAGGATAGACAAAAGGGAAGGATGAGGACCCAGAGATAAGTCAGCCCCATTTGGACAAGTTAGACGGTCATGGAAGGTCCAGGCACGAGGCAGTAGAGAGGGTAAAAGAGGCCTCTGACAGTGAACAAGAGGAACACAGGCCTGGAGCCCAGGGCTGAGTGCACATCCCTGTAGCTCCTATAAAATCTGTGAAGGGAAGGCAGGGAACTGGAGCTGAGAACCAGAGCAACAGGCAGAAACCTAGTTCTGGAAAATCATGCTTGGCTTCTAGAAGCCTGATACATGAGTTCCCAGAGTCCATTTATAGTCAGGATGAAAAGAAAGACCTAGATCAGCCACAAAGGAGATCACTACAGTGTGGCCCAGCTAAACACATAGGTTCTTACTAGTTTTTATTCTCGGGGGGGCTTAATAAAGTCCCACAGGCTAAGGCAAGTTAAACCGGCAGGTGTCATTGGCAGGTGTCATTGAAATAATAATAAACCTAGCCACAGGTTTAAGGAATTGTGATTATAATAATAATAAACCTAGCCACAGGTTGAAGGAATTGTGAGGGGCCAAGGAACTAACTCACCTTAGCTTCTTGAATAAAACCCTCATCTCTGGGTTATATTGAAGAATGGATCACTGTTTTTCAGACAGGAAGGCAAAGGGTATAAGCTAAGAAAAGAATCAAAGTGAAAAACATTTCCAAGCCACAAGTGTTAGTAGAACAATTGGACATTCACATGCAAAAAATTTAAATAATAAAATAAAATAAAATAAATAAAATAAAAGTGACTCTAGACATACACCTTACACCCTTTACAAAAAACTAAGTCAAAATGGATCATGGACCCAAATTTAAAAAGTAAAACCATAAAACGCCTAGAAAATAACATAGGGTAACACATATAACCTTGGGTATGGCGATTCCTTTTTAGATATGACAACAAAGGCATGGTCCATGAAAGAAATAATTGACAAAATGGATAATTGATAAATGAAAAACCCTGCTCTGGGAAAGATAATCTCAAGAGAATGAGAAGTCAAGCCACAGACTTGGGCAAAATATTTGCAAAAGCATGTCTGATAAAGAACTGTTATCCAAAATCTACAAAATTCTTAAACCTCACCAAGAAAATTTAAAACCTGATTTAAAAAAATGGAATAGGGAAGCCAGTTGGTTAAGCATCTGACTCTTGATTTTGGCTCAGGTCATAATCTCACAGTTTGTGAGATTAAGCCCTGCATGGGGCTCTGCCTTGATAGCATGGAGCCTCCTTGGGCTCCTCTCTCTCCTGTCTCTCTCTCTCTGCCCCTCCCCTGCTTGTGCTCTCTCTCTCTCTGCCCCTCTCTCTCTCACCTGTCTCTCTCTCTCTGCCCCTCCCCTGCTTGTGCTCTCTCTGTTTCAAAATAAATAAATAAACATTTTTTTAATGGACCAAAGACCTTAAATGACATCTCACCAAAGAAGATATATAGATGGAAAATAAGCATATGAAAAAATACTCTACATCATATGTCATCAGGGAACTAAAAACTAAAACAAAGATGAGACACCACTACAAACCCATTAGAATGGCCAGAATCTAGCACTGACAATACCATGTGGCTCAGTTGGCTGATCATTAGAATTTAGCTCAGGTTAGACTAGATTAGATTAGATTACCTCAGGTTAGCTCAGATTAGACTTTAACTCACCTCATAGTTCGTGAGTTCGAGCCGCACATCCGGCTCGTTGCTGTCATCAAGAGCTCACTTCAGATCCTCTGGACCTCTTTCTCTGCCTTTTTCCCCGGCTGTGCTCCTGCAACAATAAATAAACATTAAAAAAAACAAAGAAACACTATTAATACCAATGCAACTGAGGGTGTGGAAAATGAGACTCTCTCATTCATTGCTGGTGGGAACCCAAAATGGCAAGTCCACTTTGGAAGACAGTTGGAGGGTTTCTTAAAAAAACTAAGCATACTCTTACCATATGATTCAGCAGTTATGCCCTTTGGTATTTACCCAAGTGCAATGAAAACCTATGTCCACACAAAAACCTGCATGAGAATGCTTGTTTATAGCCGCCTTTTTTTTCGTAATTGACAAATCTTGGAAGCAGCCAAGTGATCCTTCAGTAGGTGAGCAGGTAAATAAACAGTGCTACATGCACTCAGCAGAATATTGTTCAGTGCTAAGAAAAATGAGCTATCAAGCCAGGAAAGGACATGAAAGAAACTTACATGCATTTTACTAATGAAAGAGACCAATCTGGAAAGGCTACGTTCTGTATGATTCCATTTACGTGACATTCTAGAAAAGGTCAAACTATAGAGACAGTAAAGTGATCAGGCATTGCCTGGGACTGGGGGAAGGGAGAGAGGAATAGGGAAAGCTCAGAGGATTTTCAAGGGTGTAAAAGTACCCAGTATGATACCATAACAGTAGATAAACACTCATACATTGGTCCAGATTCATATAATGTACAAAACCAACAGTGAACGGTATTATGAACTATGGCCTTTGGGTGATTGTGTTGTATCACTGTAGGCTCACCAGTGGTATCCCATTGAACACTTTGGAGAGGAAGTTGACGGGGGAGACTATGCATGTGGGGGGACAGGAGGCACGTGGGAAATCTCTGTTCCTTCCCCTCACTTTTCCTGTGGACCTAAAACTGTTGTGAACATAAAGCCTTAATAAAAAATAATTTAAAACAAGGTTTCTAAGGAGAGGGAAAAATGTGACAGTAAGCGCTGAGGGCCTGTTATAAAAATCAGTGATGGGTACGAGTTTCAGTTCGGCAAGATGAAAATGTGCTGGACACGGAGAGTGGTAGTGGATCTGTTCCGCACAAACCGTGCGACTGGCCGCCCTGACCACCTGCTGACTCCTACCATGTGTTCTTTTACTGCTCTGGCTTGGGACAGAAATTAGATATAGAGCCATCTTCTTATACTCTTGCTACCAAAGCAAGCATGGAGATGTTCATTTATGTGGTTTTTTTTTAATGTTTATTTATTTTTTTGAGAGAGACAGAGACAGAGTGTGAGTGGGTCAGGGGGAGGGAGAGAGGGAGACAGAATACAAAGCAGGTTCCAGGCTCCGAGCTGTCAGCACCAGAGCCTGACGCCGGGCTTGAACTCATGAGCCGTGAGATCATGACCTGAGTGGAAATCAGACGCTCAACCGACCGGGTCGCCCAGGCACCCCACGTTTATGTGTTTCTACATGCTAGAGACTACCGATGAAGGGACAAAAAGGAAACACACTTG
The DNA here is from genome assembly GCF_018350215.1 of Panthera leo. NCBI lineage: Eukaryota > Metazoa > Chordata > Mammalia > Carnivora > Felidae > Panthera > Panthera leo. Next base: position 208,040,568 of record NC_056686.1, on the reverse strand, counting down.
ACCTCATTTCCCCTTCTCTGTTCATACCTTCGATAGGAAGCCTTAGGCTCTTGAGGACTCCTGCCCCCATTCAGCCACACCTGGGTCCTGCCCCAGAGAAACTGTGAGCTAGAAGTGCTTGGCATTGGGGGGCGACTTCAGTATGGTTCGCGAGTTCAAGCCCCGCATCAGGCTTTGTGCTGACAGCTCAAATCCTGGAGCCTGCTTCAGATTCTGTGATTCCCTCTCTCTCTGCCCCTTCCCGGCTCACATTGTGCCTGTCTGTCTCTGTCTCTCTCAAAGATAAATAAACATTGAAAGAATTAAAACCAGAAGAAGAAGGAGGAGGAGGAGGAGGAGGAGGAGGAGGAGAAGGAGGAGGAGAAGGAGAAGGAGAAGGAGAAGAAGGAGAAGGAGAAGAAGAAGAAGAGAGTTTGAGTTTGGTGTTTTAACCACCAAGTTTGGGGACATTTTTCTTCATGGCAACGTGTTACTAAAACACACCCAGATAGCGCACATCAGTAATTCTCAAGGAGGGTAGGGCAAAAAACTGTTTATCACAGGTGCTAAAGCAGAGATGGCTGGTGCACCACGCAAATCCACGGCCACTCCCTCTAGTGGAGGATTGTTTCTGGAAGCGGCTGCCAAACCTGAGCCTACATTTTCCAGAGCCACCTCCCCTCCCGCACATAGATGTGGGGACCCGCGTCCAGTTCTCACCACCGAGACGTGTGCGGGAACGTGCGTGGCTCTTGCAGGCCGTGGGGTGGACACAGATGTGCCCTCCGTCCTGTCTCTCCGTACCTGCCAGGCTGAATTCCCTAATGAGTATAGAGTGCAGTGCTGACTGGCTCAGAGGCCAGAAACACTTGTTCTCAATTATTATAAACACAGCATCTGTTCTGGACACGAAATGAACTTTTAATGGGTTAAGCCCCTAAAATGCTGGGGTTTGCAATTTTTGTTACAGCAGCTAGCGTTACTCTAAATAATGCAGCGATACAGGAGCAGAGTTCAAAAGACTGAGATGAGACGCGCTCCATATGGAGACCGTCCACATCTTCAGTAAAATCTTCAGGCCAAAATCAAAAGCATCTCTATTTCAGAGCGATACCCAGGCTACCCCAGCTAGGTGCAGCCACTGGCGAAGGCAAAGAGAGAGGATGAAATGCCATGGGTTTGAGCTGGGACCGTCACTAAGTCTGGTGCTGTCGTATCATCGGGAGGGAGGGAGGGGGGGAGGAAAAGCCTTGTGAAGTTCTGGTCTTTATTTCCTCACTACAGAATTCTTCTTAAGTAGGGGAATGTGGGTGGTTTAGGCTTTCGAACGGACTCACAGAAGATCCAAAAAGGGGTGGGATCAAGATGGTGGGGGGCGGGGGTAGAGAAAGGGAAGGGAAGGGTCACGCAGCTTGGGTAAATATGGCTCTATTTTTGCAGGATGGGACATTTCATAAACTATTTCTGAAAAACCCGAAAATGGAAGCTCTTTACTTGGAGTTCAGAAAGGAGCTTCAAGAGGTTTTGAATTCCTTAACATTTTCCACAAAATTTCAGTGCTTACACCCACGCGTATCTTTCTGGGATTCACGACCCCTCAAAAGTTTACAAACTATTTCTGGAAAGTTACTTTGGTCATATTATTTGGGACATTTTGATTTAATCTTGCTCCTGTCAACCTTTTTTTTTCCACCTCCTTAAAAGTCTTCCTTAAAACTTATTACCGAAGGGAGATTTTATAAAAGCCAGATGAAGAATGTGTTTTTAAAAGTGTGTTTGAACAAGGCTAGTTCTGTCTGCCTCTCTGTTGCTTTCTTAGATTATAAACTTGATTAACACAGAAACCATGTCTTTCTCTCTTGGAAACCTTCTTTTCTCAGAATACCCCAAACAAGTTCCCAGACTGGATGGAGAATAAAATATAAAATTAAAAAAAAAATGTGATTGGTTTCTGGTGATGAAGTGTCTAATCAAGTTCACTCAGAAGTCAATAGAAATACTAGAAATAAAAATTGCATTTTCTATGCCACTGCCTGGTTAATAAACTTTGACAGACATGTGTAATTACTTTAGAGGCAGGAAGACAAAACGATGGATGAGAGGAAGCAACTGATAAGATGTTATTGACTTAAATAAGGAAGCCAATTTTATGTGATGGATGTATTGCACAGAGGACCAAGAGGCAACTATGATAATTCTTTTATCCCTATGTAGGGTGGCCTGTTTAAAAGGAGGGTCAAGTATGGTGATTTAAGACATGTCTCTTGTGCATATTACGTGTTAATGAGACTCGTCTTTTTTTTAAGGTTTATTTTATCTTTGAGAGAGAGAGAGACAGGACATGAGTGGGAGAGGGGCAGAGAGAGAGAGGGAGATACAGAATCTGAGGCAGGCTCCAGGCTTTGAGCTGTCAGCATAGAGCCCAAGCCGGGGTTTGATCCCATGAACGACCCGAGCCAAAGTTGGACGCTTAACCAACTGAGCCACCCAGGTGCCCCAAGGAGACTGTTCTTAATCTACATTTTACTCCCCTGCCTTGGACATCTTCTCCTATGTCCAAATTCACCTGAAGAATCCCAGTACAAACAGAACTGTTGGTATGATTTCACTACCAGATTAAAGCCTCCTCTCTCCTGGAGTGATTAAACAAAACATTTGCTGGTGCTTATCCGATAAAAAATATGAAAATTAACCAATATTACTGCTTCAAGTTTCTTGACAAAGCTAACAAAAAGGAAAAGGCACACCTGGATGGGACTTTTAGTTAAAACCTCTGAGAACAAATTATTTGCTAATCATTTTCTATTAGTGGAAGTCTTTTAAATAGCTGTTTTATAATAAGCAATTCTACCCCTTGCTTATGTAGGGAGGACCAGTTTTATTACACTGATTAGCTTGGAGATGGGAAAGACTAATGTGATTTGGAGTTCACATGTCTCTCTGTCTCATGCACAATTCCAGACGTCAGCAATGCGAATTCAGGTTGAGTACTGTGCCAATGGTTTGCTAAGAATCAACCTGTGAAATTGGACATGCGGAGGAGAAGTGGGCACATGGAGAAACCAGGCTGATGTTTCTTTTCTCTGCATGGTGTCCGTGACTGAGGCTGACCACTGCAAGAATCAGAGTGAAGAGGAAGGCCTGGATGGCCCGTTAGGCTTTACGAAGCGCAGGGTGCCCGCAGCTCAGCTCCGGGGAATAGGTATAGATGTGAGAAACACATCTTCATGCCTCTGAAAACCCACTGGGGTGCAGGTGGTACCCAGAGGACTAGAGAGGAGACAGGGGCCTCTTGGCATTTTGTACATTTGCAGTTAGAGGATGCCCCAGGAGATGGAACCCTAGAGGGGAAGAGTGTGCCCAGTGAGGTCACCTCCAGCCATGGCCTGGCAAGGTGCATCTCTCAAATAGTTGGTAGGATGTGGGTGTCCAAAAGAGGGCCAGCTCAGAGGAGCAGGATCAGGCTGTCTCTTAAGCATTTGCCAAACACCCAGAGAGTGGGAGGGCCAGGGCAGGCAAGGTGAGATCTCAGGCAATGACCTTCACAGACCACTCCTTGGACCTGAGGAGGTCTAAAGAGGCAGGAAACTGCCTTGAGGCCAAGGACTGGAGGTCAGAGACAGCTCACTTGTCTGTCAAATCAGCCATTGTCTCGGGGCCTCCTGGTGCTTGGTAAGCAGGCAGGGCAGCTTGGTTGGGCTAAGGAGAGTCCACTGAAGGAGATTGTGGATGGTACTCCTTAGAAGCAAAGCCCTCAGAAGCCAGGGGAGCAGTGGGGGGTGTGCATACAGAAATGGTGAGAGGGACTTGAGAAGATCCATGTAGAGCCGTACTTGTGTTTGCTATACTGTCTTACCCAGAAACAGCTGGGGCTGACCTTGGAGAAAATAATATGGGGCCTGAGGTCTATAAACCGACAGGCAAGGACTAGTAGCCATATGACTACAGTCTTAGTGTAAATATGCTCTCATTTATTTATCCGTGCAGAGTGGTGAAGCCTTGAAGGGTTACATGCAGATCAGAGAACTCCAGAGCCAGAAGGGACCTCCTGGATCACTCTGTGAGAATTCTTTTTCCCATTTTGTAGCAAAGCCACTGAAGGACCAAGACAGATAAATGACTTGCCAAAGGCCACATAGCTGTCTAGTGGCAAATCCAGGATTAAAATTCACATTTTCTGATCTCAGCTCAATTTTCGTTTCAATTATACAAGATACATTTCTATAGAAGGTGCATAATAATACAGAGAAAGGTTGTAATTTGAAGATTTGCAATTCCTGCTTTGAAAATGTCTCCATCTTCATGTAATATGGTGGAGCTTTGGCACCATCGGCTTATGAATCTTATATTCTTATTCATATTATCATAGTGTTTCATATTATCCTAAATATGAACTGTTGTAATATTCATCTGCGTTTACTAGTGTTTATTCCCTTCATTCTACAGAAATTTGAGTTTTGCATTATCCTCTTTCTTCTCAGAAGAAAGAATGCCAAGACCCTTTACCTCCCCAGGGCCAGCTTTCCTAAAATAAATCCTTTCTAGATTTTCCTTCTAGAAAATGGGCGGTCCATTTCTGACTTTTTAGCCAGTTACTTTCCTGAGCTCTGATAGAGATTGTTACATCGCTCACCAAACTGACCTCCAAAGCAGAAGGTAACACAAGAATGCCTTCTGTAACCTTATATAAATGGTAGAAAAAAAAAAGACAAAAACAGAAACAAAAAAATTGATGCCTATAAAGCCTTAGGTTGATCATGGAAGATTGTACAGTTCAGCTATGGCTTTGGGTATTAACACCAACGGGCTGTGCAGGCAGAGCAATGAGAGAGCCCAGAGCACTCTGGGCCATGGCCAGGGAGGAAAGCCAGAGGAATAGCAAAAATAATCCTGCTATGTGACCCTGACTGGCTGGTGCAGAGCCACATTGCTCTCAAGGTGAGCCCGGTTTTCCCCTCTTCCAATTATCACATGGGCAGAGAGGGTGTTCTCTATGATTTCCAGACTATTCTTAGGGCTGTTTCAAGGGAATATACAAGGACACAAAAAGTAGTTTGGGATACAGGATACTTGTTTGAATGCCAAATCTGTCATTGGCTCTAGGACATTATCATTTAGACATGTTATGCCTCAGCTTATCCATTTTACAGTGAAGGCTTCAAGAACATGGAAAGATACTATGTTACAGTATTATTATATATAGTGTAATTATGTACTCACTGTACCTTGCACACAATATACATGTCTGTTGATGGAGATGAGGCACAATTTGAAGATTAGAAAGTCCTAGTTCTCCTTGGAGACAGGGCCAATCCTCTAAGTTTCCCCGTAGCTTTTTTGTCCTTCCTTTTGTTTCCTCCCTCTCCAAGCCTCACAGGTTTGGACTGAGTTATCTCTTATTTTAGTTATCTTTTTTTCCTCCCTTCTTATAGGTAAAACACATCTAAGGTCTTCCCTGTATTGTGTTATAGAGAATGAATTTTGGTCCTAGTAATCATCTTGAATCAGCAACAGAAGTTTAAATCCTCAGTGATTCTCTTAGGACAGGTTGTTTTATAAGACAGCTTAGGATATTTTTCACCGAACTGATAAAAATTAAATAAAGTGTTGGGGTTTAAAGTCATCACATTCAGTTATCTAGAAAATCCAATTTTGTAGCACATTTTGATTCTATTCCATGACAGATAGATGAGACAATACTATAATCGAATTTAAATGTCTACTGTCAGTTTAAAATCATAGGATTTAAAAAAAAATATGCCATTAGAAGAAAATAGAGATACATATTCAGGAAGTAAAAGTCAAGACAAGACTGAGAGAGTGTATAGAAGGACACAGCTTCTAGTTCAGAGAAGCAGACAATAAAACTTGAGTTTGTATATTGCAGAGTTGCAAGGGAGGTGGCCATTCTGTGTAGCATTATGATGAGAATACCTTGGACAGCGAACGTCAGTGGAGGGCACTTCCAACTGGAGGGATTTCAGAGAAATCCTGAAAAAGTTGGGATGGTTTATGATAACCTTCCAAGAATTGGAAAAGTTCCCGCTTACCTGGTGTTTTAGGTTGATCTGATATACAAGTTGTACTTTTTATCATTTATAAGTGACCTTTTCTAAACAAATAAATATAAAACAAATCCTTACATACTTTCCCTTTTGATATGGCTCTCAGTACTAATCTGATTCTTGACATATTGTCTCGCTGTATGTAGTTAGAGTCTTTCTTACAGTTGATATTAATTAATTAATTACTGGATTATCCCTCACTAGACTGATATAATTATATCATATACTATTTATAACAATGTAACATAAAAATTGCAATGAACTGTGCATATTAAAAAATAACTCAGTAAATATTTAGCAGGCGCTATTTGCCTGTGTCTAGGCCATTTTCCTTTTTTCCCCTAGTCACCATTTAGTTTGGGATCCACTTTTCCTTCATTCGATTTAAAGTCTGGCTTTAAAAGTAGATCTCAATTGGTCTACCACGGTATTATTCCAACTGTGTGTTGCAAATACTCAACCCACAGATGATAAAATAAAATTAATGTGTCACATTACCTTTCTTTTCCAGATACCACAGAATAGGAAATATGAAAACGTTTCATGTAGATTAAGGGTAAGAAAAATTTCATCATTTTTCTTCTTAGTAATTGTGTGTACTTACATACTGTGATGTAAAAACACATTTCTCTTGTGAGTCTCAGTCAGAAAGTTTGGAAACCATTGGTGTGAACCAATCATCAGGCTTCCGTTACCCTTGTGATTGGCTAATTACGGATATGCAACAAAATTTTGAACACTGAGCTTTGAGAGGAAGTTTTCTAAGTGTCATCCAGAAAAGTTTGCTCTTGGACTACAGGAATCACAGGGTATAAGACAATCCCATTTCTTCCTCTTCATGTTTTCCTGCATGGATATGCTGTGGAATCTTGCAAACATAGGATGAGCTGGCCTGTGGAGCTGAAAGATCAAAGGGACCTGTCTTTCTTCTTAATGATGTCATCGAACTGCCAAGTTACTCTGGTCTTTCCTTACCTCTGAACTTGTTAGTGTGATATAACACAGTTTGCAACTGAGCTACGTGGCTTATGGGTTTCAATTTTCTTGCAGCTGAATAAATTCTAAGCGATGTAACTACCATCTTACATTTTGGCACAAACATTGAGACTGTGACTACTTTATTTAATAAACTATGTGATAAGCGATTATTACATGTGAGGTTCTAAGCACTGGGCAGTTGTGAAAAAGATGAATCATATATACCCTCAATAATTTATATTCCAGTGATGTAGACAAGTAATAAATAATGAAACAGTTAATGCCTTTAGATTATAATTAATCCTCTGATAGAAATAAATAGAATGGCATGATAAAGTGATTTATTTGGTTAACAGGTTCTCCTTTAAGCCACATGCTAACTTTTCTGAGGAGGCGAAGCATTGGAGCTGGGACTTTAAAAAGAAGCTAGCCATGGGAAGAGTGACGGACAGATCATTACAGAAAGAGACAGTACAAACTATAGACTGTACTGCTAGGAGAGTGCACTCACATACTTTTTCTATTTTAAATATTCAGTTCTGGGAAGTTTGAACCCATGGTAAACCTTTTACAGTGATCCCTTGGTAAGAATTCTAATATCTACTGGAATGCACACCTCCAGATACTAGAATTTACTGGATTATCCTTCACTAGACTGATTATCTTTTACTTTACTGGATTATCCCTTAATGGAATTGAGTCTAGTTCTCTGAGCAGCCAGCTTAACACCTGGACATTTGAAAGGCTCAATGTTGGTTGAATAAATTAATGAATGAAAACTCCTAGGGATTTTATCCATCTGGTGATGACTGATGGCTCGTAGAAAACTCAGAGTCCCTGAGAAGGCTTATCCAGTTTGCTGTGGTCCACTGCTAGGAAAGTGTATCATCAAACCACAGGTAAGAACCCAAAGATATGGCTATGCTATTTTCCTTTAATGATTCCCACTTAAGATATGTTATTACATAGAAAAATCTTTTGGTAAAACCCAAACCAGATGTTAATGATAGATACTGCTGGGTTAGAAGGTGTTGTTGGTGATTTATATGAATTCCATTTCACTTTATCACTTTTTATTTTATATAATTGTAATGTATCATATGTATTAAAGTTTAAAATATATCAATTCTGTGTTAGAATAGGATTTTGTGTACCTAGTGACTCACTAATCCCTGATATTTACTTCTGAAAAAAACTTTCCTCATCCCCACTTCTTCTGTTCCCTGTCTGAATAATTGATTGCCCTTAGGAGTCCGCATCGTATATGTAATGTGCAACTCTGGAGTGACAACGACCACATTTATTGTGGCCTTATATTGCATTGTATCCCTCACTAAATTATAAAGCCTTTCAATACAAGATGTAGGTTTTATTGTATTTTTCCTCCAGTGGCTACTATAGGGCCAGGATATGCTGAGGTCTCAATAAATCAAAATGAAAAAGGATGAAAATCAAATTCTCTGTAGAATCAAATTGTCTTGTTTTGACTCTGTTGACTGAATGTCACAACTCTGTTGACTGAATGTACTCTGTTCTTTCTTAGCTCCATTACTGCAGCAACTTTCTACCTGTTTTCCCTGGCTCTTCCTCCCCCAGCCTAGCCACCCCTCATTGCTCCTTAGTGTTATTGCACAATGCAGTAGAGCTTTATAGTTGAAAGTTTGAATTTCAGTCATGACATTGATTTACTATGTGATTGTTAGAAAATCCCTTTACCTCTCTGAGTCATAAGATCATTTGGAGAGCAGATCTTAAAACCTAAGTACTTATCAGAGTGAAAGATAAAGAAATATTGGCTATGTGATCAGATTATTCCATTTCTTACTTTAGAGACTTCTAAACACTCATCTAATTTTTTTCTACCATTCTCCATTTCCGTGTCAAAGTTCATGATAAAACTTCCAAAACTCTCAAAGTCTGTAGTCGCATCTAAGTGGGATTTTTCAACTTGGGAAGAGCTCTGTCTTTTTGCAGCCGTGCCTGAAACCAAATATAGAAATCTGTCTACTTTTCAAGTTTGACTGGCAGACTTTCCTAAGCAATAGACCAAAGCTATGTCCTCTAATCTGATCTTTGTCGGTAAAGAAAGTGATATTTTGGATACTTTTTATTTCTTTTTGACTTTTTCAGATAGGAGGTGAAGAAAAGTACTAGTATGGGTTACAGACTTTGAAAACCCCAACAAGAGACGTCATTTACTGAGTGTTTACTATTTTCCTGGATTGGTGATAACATGTTTTAGATACATCACCTTCCCATAAATAACAATTATTTGAAGCACTGTTTACTTTTATTTATTTATTTATTTATTTATTTATTTATTTTAATATGAAATTTATTGTCCAATTGGTTTCCATACAACACCCAGTGTTCATCACAACAGGTGCCTTCCTCAGGGCCCATCACCCACTTTCCCCTCCCTCCCACCCCTCCCCAGCAACTCTGTTTATTCTCAGTTGTTAAGAGTCTTATGGTTTGGATCCCTCCCTCTCTAACTTTTTTTTTTCCTTCCCCTCCCCCATGGTCTTCTGTTAAGTTTCTCAGGATCCACATAAGAGTGAAAACATATGGTATCTGTCTTTCTCTGTATGACTTATTTCACTTAGCATCACACTCTCCAGTTCCATCCACGTTGCTACAAAAGGCCATATTTCATTCTTTCTCATTGCCAAGTAGTTTTCCATTGTATACATAAACCACAACTTCTTTATCTATTCCTCAATTGATGGACATTTAGGCTTTTTCCATAATTTGGCTATTGTTGAAAGTGCTACTATAAACATTAGGGTACAAGTGCCCCTATGCATCAGCACTCCTGTATCCCTTGGGTAAATTCCTAGCAGTGCTATTGCTGGGTCATACGATAGATCTATTTTTAATTTTTTGAGGAACCCCCACACTGTTGTCCAGAGTGGCTGCACCAGTTTGCATTCCCACCAACAGTGCAAGAGGGTTCCCATTTCTCCACATCCTCTCCAGCATCTATAATCTCCTGATTTGTTCATTTTAGCCACTCTGACCGGCGTGAGGTGATATCTGAGTGTGGTTTTGATTTGTAGTTCCCTGATGAGGAGTGACACTGAGCATCTTTTCATGTGCCTGTTGGCCATCTGGATGTCCTCTTTAGAGAAGTGTCTATTCATGTCTTCTGCCCATTTCTTCAATGGATTATTTGTTTTTTTGGGTGCGGAGTTTTATACATGGAAAACCTGATAGACTCCACCAAAAGTCTGGTGGAATTGATATGTGAATTCAGCAAAGTCTCAGGGTTCAAAATTAATGTACAGAAATCAGCTGCATTCTTATACACTAATAATGAAGTAACAGAAAGAGAAATAAAGAAACTGATCCCATTCACAATTGCACCAAGAATCATAAAATACCTGGGAATAAACCTAACCAAAGATGTAAAAGATCTGTATGCTGAGAACTATAGAAAGCTTATGAAGGAAATTGAAGAAGATACAAAGAAAAGGGAAAACATTCCATGCTCATGGATTGGAAGAATAAATATTGTTAAAATGTCAATACTACCCAAAGCAATCTACACATTCAATGCAGTCCGAATCAAAATTGCACCAGGATTCTTCGTGAAGCTAGAATAAGCAATCCTAAAATTGGTATGGAACCACAGAAGACCCCGAATAGCCAACGTAATATTGAAGAAGAAGACCAAAGCGGGAAGCACCACAATCCCAGACTTTATCCTCTATTACAAAGCTATAATCATCAGGACAGCATGATATTGGCACAAAAACAGACACATAGACCAATGGAATAAAATAGAGACTCCAGAATTGGATCCACAAAAGTATGGCCAACTAATCTTTGACAAAGCAGGAAAGAATATCCAATAGAAAAAAGACAGTCTCTTTAACAAATGGTGCTGGGAGAACTGGACAGCAACATGCAGAATAATGAAACTAGACCACTTTCTTACACCATTCACAAAAATAAACTCAAGATGGTTGAAGGACCTGAATGTGAGACAGGACACCATCAAAGCCCTAGAGGAGAAAGCAGGAAAAAAAAACCTCTCTGACCTCAGCCAAAGCAATTTCTTACTTGACACATCTCCAAAGGCAAGGGAATTAAAAGCAAAAATGAACTCCTGGGACCTCATGAAGATAAAAAGCTTCTGCACAGCAAAGGAAACAATCAACAAAACTAAAAGGCAAACGACCAAATGGGAAAAGATATTTGCAAATGACATATCAGACAAAGGGCTAGTATCCAAAATCTATAAACAACTCACCAAACTCCACACCTGAAGCACTGTTTAAAAAAAATACAGGGGTGGGGCGCCTGGGTGGCACAGTCGGTTAAGCGTCCAACTTCAGCCAGGTCACAATCTCGCGGTCCGTGAGTTCGAGCCCCGCGTCAGGCTCTGGGCTGATGGCTCAGAGCCTGGAGCCTGTTTCCGATTCTGTGTCTCCCTCTCTCTCTGCCCCTCCCCCGTTCATGCTCTGTCTCTCTCTGTCCCAAAAATAAATAAAAAACGTTGAAAAAAAATTAAAAAAAAAAAATACAGGGGTGTCTGGGTGGCTCAGTCGGTTAAGCGTCCGACTTCGGCTCAGGTCATGATCTCGCGGTCCGTGAGTTCGAGCCCAGCATCCAGCTCTGTGCTGACAGCTAGGACCCTAGAGTCTGCTTTGGGTTCTGCGTCTCCCTCTCTCTTTCTGCTCCTTCCCTGCTCATGCTCTGTCGCTCTGTCTCTCAAAAATAAGTAAGCATTAAAAAAATTTTAAAACTATTCTAAACAAAACAAAGCCAAAAAACAGATATCCATGTTCCAGTTCAGACATCAGAACCCAATTTTCTGGGAGAGACCCAATAGTCTATTATTTAACATAGATACAGCTTTAGCGAAGCTTTGTTTTCAGAGAAAAATTGGGAAACACTGAATTATCCTTTTAACATGTGCACCAAAATGGATCAAAGAGAGTTTTTCATAAGGAAAAAGAATGGAAACTTTGTCAAGGACTATGATTGCATCCTACTTGCAAGCTAACAAGTTAACCTTCCCAGCTTCTTGGGTGCTGGCGGAAAACATGAGACAACTTGCCCAGAAAAAAAGAGCCAAGTTTATCACTCACAGCGATAGCAATAGCGAAAGGGTCAGAATTTTCTTCTGCCAGTTCCTGAAGCTCCAATTTGTGTAGGGTGATACAAAGAGAGCCATGTGATGCCTCCACAGGTAGTGGGTTATGTTACAGAAACCCTCGGAGCTTGCTTCAGGAGACAGTATCTGTGTCTTCCTGGGCTGTTGGCTACACATACACACGTCCTTGAAGACAGTCTGGAACCAAATCAATCAGCGCCTTGGCCCTTAAGACACGTAGAAACACAAGACCGCTGCAGAGAGATGTCTCCTGACAAGGTGGACTATGATATCTCAAGCAAGTGGAGTAACTAAAGAAATGTTCGGAGAGCAGAAAAAATGGGAAATATAAAGACGACAGCAGCAAATGCTTAGGTATGTTCTGCAGAAGACTGGTCCAGATATGGGTTATGTTTAAGCTCAGTAAATCGAAACATTCATATAGAGAACTTCTGATGACCAAATTTCGTTCCTACTGCCGTTGACTTCCAACCGAACAAAAGTTACCATAGAAATAAGGCCAAGGCTAGCTACCTTAAACGTTCTTGACCTCCGCACAAGTTTGGGAGACCTGTAAGTCAGCAGCAATTGCCTGACAGTTCAATACACCATCTACTACCCGTGTCTGGAACTTCATCGCATCATGCACATTTTTTTTTTAATTTTTTTTTTTTTAACGTTTATTTATTTTTGAGACAGAGAGAGACAGAGCATGAACAGGGGAGGAGCAGAGAGAGAGGGAGACACAGAATCTGAAACAGGCTCCAGGCTCTGAGCTGTCAGCACAGAGCCCGACGCGGGGCTCGAACCCACGGACCGTGAGATCATGACCTGAGCCGAATCGGACGCTTAACCGACCGAGCCACCCAGGCGCCCCAACATCATGCACATTTTTGAAATAAAATGATGAATAACAGGGCAGAATCAGAAGTGATTCAGACCAACAGCAGAAGAAATATGTACTTGCAAGGTTTCCCAAATTAAATTTATTAAACACCTACACAATGGAAAGCAGAAACCTGAGCCTTATGTGATTTCACTTTGGTTTTTAGCTGGGGGACAATACCATCGCTCGATTAATTAGGTTTTTTGTTTGTTTGTTTGTTTTCGTTTTTGGATCTAATTCTCCGAAATTCTTACTTAGGAACCTAAATGCTCCCAGGTTTGTTCCATTGGTAACTTTCTTTTCCGTGTTTACTTCACGTTGTCTTATCTCGCCACTACCCTGTGCCAAAAGTATTGCAAATGCACATTAATCCATACCATCTGGAACATCCTTTTTAAGAAGGGAAAGAAGAATGTGAGGGCTGATGGATTCAGCACACGGCCCCCATCCAACATCTGTGACGAGGTCTGTGGGACTTAGCAGGTTTCTTTAAATTTCATCTGAATGCCATTCACCCCCTGCCTTTTCCACAACGAAGGGGCTACTAGGACTCAGAGGGGTTTCCAGGATATTTCAGGAAGTGGTGAGATTTCCACTGGATCTTTGAAGTTAAGTAACTTCAGGACTCAGGGAAAATTCTGTCACGAGCCACAAGATGGGATAGAGAAGCGGTAAGAGCGAAGAAGCGCCACTCAGTCGCAAACAAGAAATATCGACTGCATTTTTCTCAGCACCGGCAAAGCTCGGATACAGGTGGAGATAGCCATGAAGACAATTAGTGATGTAAACACATCATTTTGCTTGTTTAGTTATTCTCAAAACATGTAGTTCTCATAAGGTCTGCTATAGATCTAATTCCATTCCAAAGGGCAGATCAAGATCCAAATACAAGTTTGTATGTTCCTGTTAATAACAAAAGTAGTAGTGTTGAGAGAGAGACCGTGTGGAGTAAACTTAGTAGCTGAGAAAATGCTCTGTCAATAAAGGAAAGGGCATTCTAAAGATGAAAAGCCTTGTCTCATTTCTAGACGGACATGTTTTATTCCTCAGAGAAACCTATGCTTCCATTGCCATTTGTATAATTTTTCTTTATGATAATTTAGCAATTGACTCAGTATTATCTTTAGTGAGTAATCTTCAGAAGTAATGTAAAATGTGGTCATTGACTTGTAAAAGAAAGTCTCTATTTATTTGGATATAGTTTCACCAAGTATTTGAACACATACACTATTATGACAAAATTAGGCAGGAAAAAGTGCTTCTAGGTCCGAGCATCCGCTCCGAGCCAACGTCTGACTGATGAGGAGGAATATTTTACAGCCCAGATAGAGGAGCTTGTTCTGAGGAATCTGGTCTCTAGCCATTTGACCTGTCTTGGATTAGGGTTTAACTTTTGGCAGAAAGAGCCCTTCTCCATGTACCACAGGAGTCATCCAAAAGCCCTCGAGAATTCCACCACTGATGCGGCAAGGACCAAAGTCATTGCCACTCTCGTCGCAGAAAAACTTAACTCCAAGTCCTAGACGGTCCCTGCTCTCCTCTTGATAGGTTTGAGAAGAAATAAGGGGATTAACAAAATGAGTCAAGGTGAAGGAGGCAGCTCACAGGAAGGCAAAACAATATTTCTCAAAAAGAAAGAGCATGAGAATCATGTACCCAATCCATTGATTTCTTGCTCTGACTACTCTCTGTAATTCATCTGCTAGAGCCATTGGCGCTGCTTAAAGTACCACAAAGGCGCATCATCAAGCTTTTTTCATTGTAATTTGATGGCTTGGCGGGCTCATCCCTGGGAAACAAAGACAGTTCGAGTCAGTTAGCCATTACACTGACATTTGAATTTGAGAGAGAAGGGCCAAGGAAGTGTCTCTACGGAGCAGTAAAAGAAACAGACGAGGTTATAACCATCTTTCCACTAATGGATGATTTAGGTAGATGTGTTTATTTAGATAAAATGGTCATTTCTCACTCTTCTGCTCTTCCTTCTCCTTCTTCTTCATTCCACTTTTTCTTCCCCCTCATCTTGGTACAGAAACCTGCTGGGAAGCTCTGTAGTCAAAACAACAGTGGTTGAATCGGAGAACGCCAGTCGGATCGGATTCCAGAGAGAAGCTGCACACGAATGTCAGTAAGTGCCAACTCGTCTCTTCTCCCTCCTCGTTTGCTTCTTCCCTTCTACATCTTTTGCAACAGCCGTGAGGTACCACATTTGCAGAGATGACCCAAAGGAGGAAGGAAAACTGTTCTTCTGGGAATCCAATTGCGTGGACTTAGTTCTGACTCGAGTACTTACTAGGTGTGAAATGTTGGGCCAGCTGCTTAACGTACGTAACCTGTAGCGGTCGAGAATACCTGTGTCATCATATTATGAAAGATTGAAAGGGTGTGGTATAAAGGAAAGCTCTCCGTGTGATTCTTAGCCGTGGAAACATCAGCAATCATCATACTCATAATATTTTCTTCTCTTCTGCTTTTGCCATTTTGTCCTGTATTTTCATTGCCTCTGTGGCACAAACTTGGACTACTTACCGTGCAGTTCGTTGTGTAAGCGTGTTACGAAGGTGTGGACGAATCTTTACACCTATGGTCATATCTTTCAGTGTAAGAGGGAAGATTTATTTTGAAGCTGGCATGATCTAGTCCCCTTTCCCCCCTAATTTAAATGTCTCTGTTATACATAAATTCACAGTCTCTTTTGTTGTCCAGTAACTGCTACAATGCAAGAGGCCGGACTACATAGCAGGAAACAGACAGGCCATAAATACGTTCAGTGTTTTCAAAGATGACAATTTGAAATGCGAACGCTGGAAGATACAAAATGGAGGAAATATGAAGCTATTAAGACGGAAGAAAGCAGGAAACGTTTGGATTTAATTCGATCCTGGACTCATTTCACCAAAGTTCAACGCAACGCCAGACCTGAGCAAATGTGATTGCTCTCCTGTGCCCTTGTCCTTTCCGTCTTCTTTGTCCTTTTCCTCTGTAGAACTACGTTAATGCCGCATAGTTTATAAAGGATCCTATCTCAGTCAATTAGTAATATTACTTACTCTTCTAGAGGTTGAAAAAAAGAGAGAGAGCGCGAAAGAAACTCAATTTTAGGCTCTAGTGCACCTGAAGGGGGTTGTTTGAAGCTTCAAAACAGAAGAGAGCATTAAAGGGTGTTACGCGGACTGGACGCATTTCGATGAACTAACTCTGAACGGGAAAACTGCTTTTGTAAAACACTGAAGAATGACTCTTCCATAAAAGGTCCTTTGATCCAGAATTGCAAATGTGACCCCACTAGGAAACCAGTGGTGCCAATAAGAGGTGGCTTTTGGGGACGTGAATCGACTTTGTAATTGTTACAGATAAGGTATTGGTGACTCGCATTTTATTTTAAGCTATTGTTTTGCTTATGGAAAAAAAAGGGAGAGAAAATCAACTTGACAATGGATGGAGCAACTCTCCTGGTCCTCACCCACCACCCGAATCCCATCGGTTGGTGTCTGCAAAGCAAATATTATTTCAAATCCGAAACTAATCTTTGGAGGGATTACAGGGAGATTAAAATCACAGTGAAAAATAATTCCCTGAAAGATGACTAGATACCATACTTCCGAAAGGTCTTTAATCCCCAAGTTTCACAAATGTTCAGGAAAAGATTTGTTAAGATAATCGGAATAATTCCCAAATGGTCTTATTTTAAAATGTTTAAAGTATATGTAAATTTTACATAGAAAGAAACTAATTATTTGCCTATTTTAACAATTATCTAGACATTATACTTACAAGAAAAACTTAATTATCAAATCATTTTATAGCCCATAAAATCGTATAAGCTCACTAACAATTGCGAGCAAATCACATTTAACGTTCTTGTAATTACCCAAGTAAGACCATTTGTGATAAATAAATGTATCTTTTCACCATGTTGGAATCGTAACAGACTATATGACAATTTCATACAAAAATCTGTTAATGTCAAAATGTAAGCATTTATCAAATATGTAAAAATAAGTGCAATAAAGATTTCCGGGAATGTTCAGAAGTAACTGATGATCTGATGTATTTTGGGTAAATATTGACTTGTGTTTATGTGTTATGGGTATGCTTATGTGTACGTGTGTGTGTGTGTATGTCGGTGTGGGTGTGGGTGTGGGTGTGGGTGTGGCATGCGGTAATGCTACATAGGATAAAAATGGTTAAATGCAAGTATAAGGTTTAAATGTCTACTTTGCTTTGTTTGGCCTGCTATATATTTCTATTTTGAGACTGATGAGCAAAACATATAGACAAATTGATGATTTCAGCTCATGCTTATAAATAATATAGCATAAATATACATGAAAAGATTTTCCTGTGTTTTTGAAAGTGTATTTAAGGACAAAATCGAATCTATTAACTAATGACAAGCGACTAATTTGGCTATACATGTAACATACAATGTGCAATTTGTGTATATTAAACTATCATCTTGTCCTATCTGACCATAAATGTGTCCCAGATTTCCCTATGAGCCCCTAAATTCCCACTGCTATTGCAAATTCTCATTTTTATAAGAATGTGGAATAACCAAAATGGTTTTTCTATAGAAGAAGATCATGTATAGGAACAAAATACAAGAAGCCATAGAGTGATTTTTAAAACTTTATTGGTGGGGTTAATATTACTTTTTTTTTAAAAAAATAATGTTTATTGATTTCTGAGAGACAGAGAGAGACAGAGTGTGAGCAGAGGAGGAGCAGAGGAGAGGGAGACACAGAATTCAAAACAGGCTCCAGGCTCTGAGCTGTCAGCACAGCACCCGATGTGGGGCTCGAACTCACTGACCGCGAGATCATGACTGAGCTGAAGTCAGACATGCAACCGACTGAGCCACCTAGGCGCCCAATATTACCTTATTTTATGCAGTTTCCTTTATTTCTGAAAGGAAGAAATTTTGGCTCCCGATTAATTGAGTCTTTATGGCTTTTTAAGTCAAATACTTCTGAGAAAATGTCAATTACCTAATCTTAATAATTGACATGCATGTGCTATTATCACAGACTCTCTGCTGAAAGGTGAATACAGATATAACGTGATACTGAATATATGAGTGTTTGGCCATTAGGAAAGCATAATATTTTGCAATGTTTCCCCCCCCCTATTTGTCAACTACATCTAATTGATTACCTTCCTGTAACATTTTATTCTGTTTGTGAAACCCTGTCCTTAGCCATCTCCCTCTTCCAAGCGCATATCATAAATTATGAAATCAATGGCACGGCTTGGCTGGCACACAAAATTGATAGCTTCCCTTTCTTATATTAGCATAATCTGCCAATTTATTAGGGAAGGGTGAATGGCATGCTTTGCTGTTAGAACTGGTCACGACAGGTCACTCGAAAACTTATTGATGGTGTGTGAGACACGCTTTTTAATTAAAATGTGGGACTGAGTTGGCTAGTCAACCACCCTTTTCTCCTTACTCATCACATTTATTGAGTCATGTATTTGCTTATTTATATTATTTTAAATGAACAGTGGTGAGTCAGGATAGCATACAAAAGGCATGTCCCAGAGGAAAAAAAAACACACACAAAATAGCGTGATATTTTTTTAGGGCAAGCACAAGCACACTGCCTGGAAAAACACTGTAAGAAGATAGGAACCTTCAACATGATAACTCGGACGAGGCACATTTTTACCAGGGTTACTGGCCACTTTGAAACTTCCTCCTGCACGCGTAACCCTGACTTGATCGTTTTAAGCAAGATCGCTTCCCCACTTTTACCCGCTTTCTTTCACAAAGTTATAACTTAGGCAAGAGATTCCAGTCCCAATTGCACAATATTCTCGGGGTTGTTGTGATCTCAAAGGATGTTGTGAAATTCTCAAGGCAAAATTAATTGCGATGTGACTTAGGCTTTTCAACTGAAATGTGTACAATAAAGTGGCCGGAGAAGGAGGTTTCGTGGATCAAGAGGGAGGTTATGGCCAGAGGAGGATTACAGGGTGTCAGAACTACAGGACCCGGGTGGCTGGCAGGGATTTCTGCTTTCATCCCACAGACATCTGCGGGTGAGGGCACGAGATGAAAAGCCATGCATCCTCTCTGTAATTTATATTGCCACAACATTCCACCGTGGCCGCACTATTCAGCCCCAGGGAGCTCGCACGTACTTTTGTTTGCTCAGAAGAGTTTCCAAAAGGCTTAAGTATGTGCGCTTCTTACCGTGAAAAGAGGGGTTCCTGCTGTTTGATCAAATGTGAGTTAGGGTCTGGATTTTTGTTGTTATTGTTTTGCTGTTTGACTTTGTTGGCTTGTTTGATTCAGAATACAGTATCTGATTTGCAGGCACCCTGTTTGCTTTGAGACTTGACAGACCCTCGGTTAAATCTGTCTTTTCCAGTAACACGTTTCCAGTAACTTTGACACGTTAACGAATATGTGAAATGGGCCAGCACCTACCTCCTCGGGCTGTTGTTCAAGAGTTTTAAGTACTCCGACAAAATGCTCTCTGGATAAAAGAAACTCCATAAAGGTTCATCCTGGATGGTTTCCTTATTAAAATATCTCAATTACAGCTGCCATTTCTACTGCCTTTCCGCCCTCAGTCTGTTTATCTTCTCTGTTTTTACAGCAAGTTCTAGGTCATTCACAAATGGAGTGGATCTTACATTTATCAGCTCTAACCACATATTTCATCAGCTTGCTGTGTTTTCATAAAAGACAAAACCTGGAAAACATCCTTTAGGGTCATCTAGTTCAACCTCCCCTTTTCTATGGCTGAAGGAATGGACATTTAATCAAATTTCTCAGCCTTCCAATTAATTTTCAGGAGCAGTTAGTGAAACAGTTGAGACCAAAATCCCATCCTCTAGGCCAGACCCAGTCTTAAGCCTTTTGCTATATCACCTATCATTTCTCTATATAACCATGTTTTTATTTCAAAGATCTATCAAGGCCCTTATGAATAAATAAGGGTTCCTGGAACCGAAAAAAATCCTTGGTTGGTTGCTGTAACTAAACTTGAAATTTGCTTCATGCAGTCCAGTCACTGTGAAGGGCTGATTTTATACAGGGATAATCTGAAATGTGTTTTGACACAACAGTCATTGAGCTTAAATTGACCCCTTCAGGACGGAAGCTGAGCAAAGCAAATTGAATCACAAACAAGACAAAGAAGTGGATTCAGCTGTAAATAAGACAAGCAACAAGGGTTTGGGGTTTGCCCCTGGTACAGCCTCCGGTTTGTTTCAGGTTTTAGGGAGCGGTCCTCCTGTGAAAAGAATCCCAATGTTTTTAGACAGAGGAGAATGCATTCAGCCTCCAGGTGTGATCAGCTCAACACAGATTATTTGCTTGGAGATACCTTATGGAATAATAAAGAGTAGATTCGAGCTATTCAAGGAGATGATATGTAGCTCAGGTGGCCGCCATAACTGTCACATTGACCCTTCTCAAATGTTTTTGTGTCCCTGTGCCCTGGATCATGCTTAGAAATAAGAGCAACTTTCTTGTGCTTTTCAGGAACAATTTGTTAGGATCCTGTTGCGTCACACTTATTATTGCTCCATATGCCCTGCAATAATCCAATTATAAGACACCGCAGCAAAATGGAATCTGACAGGACTCAGGCTCAATTCGGGGAGAATGGACAAGATGTGCTCGTGTGAGTCAATTCTATCCTTCTGCAGATTTTCCTACTTGCGTTCTCCAGGCACAGAGAAGTCTTAGCCCTAGCGTAGGATTCCTCGGGTAGCTTTGCATCATTGGCAACAATTGCCTGAACTCTTTTCCCCATTCTACCTTCTTTTCCTAAATCGTAGATGTGAGCACCTAGTTATGAACTGTGCTTCGCACACCACGATTTACGGCTATGGATGGAATGATTTCTTCCTTGATCTTATTACATTTGTGCAACATCCAATGAAAGCTATTCTGTCTTAAATTTCTCACTGAGAAAATACCTTCTATGCATTTTTTTGTTCATCCCAAACATTAAAAGCACTAATAGTGTGCTTAAGTCTATTTTATAGACAGGAATATTCAGTGGAATATCACTAAAAATGTTGGGTTTGATTTGGCTTAGAGAGGAATCCAGGAGATGAGAAGTCTTTTGAAAAGCAAATCCTTATAGCACCTGTCCTGTTATATTGTTTGTTCTTATGCCTCTGTGGCTTTCTCCTGTGGATTTCAGTCTTCCCTCCCTGATTTCACCAAACCCTCTCTCAATGTACAGCTGTTTAGCACGGCGCCAATGTGAACTTGCCATCACAATGACTCGCTTTTGACCCGAGACCCTGTTCAAACCATCTCCGTGACTTTGAATAAGTTATTTAACCTCTTCCAATTGCCTAATCTGTGAGGTAGAGATTCGATTCCTAAAGTTGAGGGCTGCTGTCATGGCAAATGAAATACTTGTGCCAAGGGAGACAACAGGGAATCAGCAGTACCACTGGCCCTATGATACCACTGGAGAACCGACAGCACTAAGAGGCATGATCTTGAGAAGATCCTTTTACCATTCTGGGCCTCAAAAGCTTCATTCACTCATTCATTCATTCATTAGATAATACATTTTTGAAACACTCAACATGCAACCATAGTTAGAGGAAAGGAGAATATTAGCAGTCATTAAGGCAAATATCTTTCCTCTTCCTTTTACCGGCAGAGAAGAAAGATTCTATTTTTATTCATTTTACAAGTAGTTATATGATACTTATTGTACACTAAGCACTGTTTTAAGTACTTTACAAATATTAACTCATCTGAGTCTCAAATAACTTTATGAGTAGGGTGGTGTTCTTATTTTACACTTGAGAACTGACCCACAGGGGGTTAGTGATGCGTCCAAGGCTGCACGGCTGGTCATTAGCCCAAGCAGGAAATGAGCCCTAATAGACTGGCTCTGAGTCCTTGCTGTTCACCATGTAACTGTGCTGCTTCTCCACGAAGAAAAATATTTAGAAATAAGTCATTGAATACAATTAATTTAAAAATTTTTTAAATTTATTTGTGTGTGTGTGTGTGTGAGAGAGAGAGAGAGAGAGAGAGAGAGAGAGAGCGCGCGAGCATGAGTGGGGCAGGGGCAAAAAGAGAGGGAGACACAGAATCCAAAGCAGATTCCAGGCTCTGAACGGTCAGCACAGAGCCCGACACGGGGCTCAAACTCATGGACCACAAGATCATAACCTGAGCTGAAGAAGTCAGATGCTCAACTGACTGAGCCACCTAAACGCCTCTGATTAAATTTTTATCATAATAAGTGATAGGAAGGAGGTGCACAGGATGCTATAAAATCAGAATAGCAAAATCTGCCAACAGGTGACTTTTTGAAGACCCATTACCCACTATATTCCACGGACTCCATGATTCCTTGAGCCTCCTTATTACACACTGCTCACCATTGAGAATTCATTATGCACTGGAACAGAACATTAGCTGCTCTGACAACTGACCTGTGAGGTCTTCTGCAAAGAAAGATAAAATGGCTCAAGAAGTTACTTATAAGTATTACAATGCAAATGCTACTTTAATTTAGAAAAACATGGCCCAGTCCACTGCCCTTCTTCTAACTCAAAATCTCATTTAATAGGGATGCCTGGGTGACTCAGTCCGTCTGACTTCAACTCAGATCAGGATCTTATGGTTTGCTTGGTGAGTTTGAGCCCCGCTCTTGGCTCTGTACCTATATGCTTTGGATCCTCTGTCTCCCTGTCTCTCTTCCCCTCCCCTTATCTCTCTCTCTCTCTCTCTCAAAACTAAATAATCATTAATTTTTTTTTTGCAACCGTATTCAGTGGCGGTCCTTATGCTAACCTGATGGAGCCAGTGCCAAGAGAAAAAGATCATTCTGGATTAAATCTCAGGAAGAATAGCCAAGGTTGTCTTTTTCATCATCTTTGGGTTTAAGCACTTATTTATTTGTATTGACATGTTGTAAGTGGTTTTTTTTTTTTGCAGAAAATTCATCTTTGCTAGAAAGTTAACTCCCCAAAACTTGCCCATCTGGTTAACTGTCTTATATGCTATGCCTGAAACAGTACCTGGCGTATAGTAGGTTCTTGATAAGTATCAGTGGCATGTTGAATTTTGAAGAATGTCCTTTTGGTTACATCAATACGAGTCAACCAAAGAAGTCTGAGTGGAATGCTGGATAATGTGGTTAAACGTTAGCCACTACAATTGGATTCAAGCCCAAGTTTGGCCACCTCCTTGGTTCGTAATCTGAGGTGAATCACTTCATCTCCCTGTTTCTCTCCTTCTCTGGCTATGAAATATCCATTTTTACCTCTAAAAGTGCAGAGACAGACATCCCTTTGATGTCTTGCTCTCAATTTTAGCTTGCCAGAGGCTTATAACTTTATTTTTTACTGCAATTAATATCTTTGTCTTGTGGTTGTGGGAAGAAAAGCATAATAATGTACAAACAAAACCAAATATGCCCCCAAAATGCATATATACTCTCTCTGAAAAGAGTACTTGTAAATTTGACATGGTGGGCAAGGAACCTCAACTGATTTACTCTGCCCCCGATTAGAACACTGACTCACTATATGACCGCATGACTAAATACACACCAGATATTTGTCTGAGGCCAACCCTGGTTGACTCATAATCTATGGTTTAAGATGAAGATCTGAGCTACCTTTGATCTTCTTCTTACAAGAATTTCAAAGAAGATAATACCAGCAGAGCCAACTTGACAGTTATAGAGGATGTACCTACCTAACTCCCATTATTCTGATTCACTGGAGAAGAGGTTACAACAGTAGCACCAGGGGCTGAAATATAATGTTCAAATTTGAACCTGGGGTTGCAAAAGCCAATTGAGGTTGCATTAAATCGTGTAGCTTCAAAGAAATCAACATCTGGAAGCATGATAGAGATTTTAGACAATTACTTACAGCCTCATAACATTAGACACAGAAAACTGAATGTCAAAAAGAAAACACTTCTTTTCCCATTTTATAAGCATTTTCCACTTATGATTTTTAGACTGTTGTATATAGTGATTTTTAGACACAGAAGGTGAGCAGAGTTTGGTGTGAAGGGTGTTTGTCAGGCATCAACACCTGAGAAATGGAGGGACCAGCAGGAAGGTTGGGCTAAGGGAGAGAAGTCAGACTTCCTGGCAAGCCCAGCAAAGCCTTGGCCAAGCACGTGGAGAGCTCAGGAGTACAGGAGACAAGTCTGTCAGACTTGTCCCTCAATGAGTCAAAATGTCTGGGCTTTGGCACCCCCCAGAGGTCAGTCCCTGGATATGGGCCACCCCTGGAAAGGCGTTCTGTCAAGCAGAGGCTCTCTGTGACTGAGGAGGACCTGAAGAGGCTATTTATGGTCAGCATCACAAGCAACAGCAGCAGTCCTTCTCTGGAGTGAATATTGGAGGCGGAACTCCTTGTCTACCATGAATATCAAACAGTGAATAATCTTTAAAAAGTAAAAAGCAAAATACGGCCCAATTTCTATGAGACAAACGTAATCACTTGAGAATAAAAATCCTATTAAGCGATTTAGTATAAATATCTACATGGAAAGCTGGCATGAAGCTTACTTTCTGTAACCTACAAATCTCTTGAGGGCAAAGACCACGTCTCTAAACTCTGTATTTTATTTCAAACTATATTAAAGGATCATTAAACACATACCCAGTAATAGGCCGGTTCTCCTAATGGACCATTTTCCAGAAAAAGGAAATGATTGTATACTTCAAGTGGTTAGGATTTGCTGTAGATGAGAGGCTTACCTTTACTGTGTATATAGAAAATCTATACACATGAATGCCATTTAAATATATGTACAGCTCTGTATATGAATTAACACACACAGATCTCTGGCTCACAAATCACAAACTATATGTTGTAAAGTAGGTAATAGCAATGTATCTTTGGAAATCTTTTTCATAGCTTAAATCTAGCATTACAATCACAACATATAAATTCAGTACCTGCACTCCACTATTTAATTCTTACCTGGAAAAAAAACTTTGTTTTTCTTAGAAATATGTTAATATACAGAGGCTTTCAGATCTCAGACATATAAATGGCATCGTTAACTATACAAGATTTTTTCTGAGGGTTAAGAGTCTGAGCAAGTGTCTCTCTAAATGATTGGTACTTTTCGCAGAATTCTTCCCTAGCACACGAAAGAAGAAGAAAAAAACAAACGAAAACAAAACAAAACAAACAAACCAAAAAAAACCAAAACCAAAAACAAAAACAAACCAGCACTGATCAAGTGTTTTCATTGATTAAATTCCTCTAGAGAAGCCAAGCTGCTCCAACCCCCCTTCCTTCAGGAATCCCCTCCATTACGTTGTCCCCCGTAACGCCTTGACTCAGGCCTCCCTTCAATCTCGCAAACCTTCCTCCTGTGTCTCTCCATTTTCAGTCTTACTCCATTCATGTCAGGGATTCAAACTCTTTAAAGCAAAAATCCACAAACCTTTAATGATAAATGAATGAATCCAGCCCTCTCAATGACGGATCAAGAGAGCAGCCAAGAAGAAAACGAGAAAGCACTGAGGGGGGAAGGGTGTGCAATATTTGAACACAATTACCAACCTTCATCTAATAGACATGTACCAAATGCTTTCTCCAACCTTGGGGGGGATATATGTTCTTTTCAAGCACACACTTGATATTAATCAATATTAATCAATATTAATCAATATTGACCATCTACTGGGCTAGAAAGCACATTTCAACAAATTCCAAAGGACAGCTATCATACAGAATGTATGTTCTGACTGTCCCAAATGCATATCCACTATCACACCACTGAAAATCGACAGCATCTCGTGTCTCCCATTTGGCAATTACAATTGGTCTTGGCTTGTATTGTTTATTTCTGCATTTCTTTCTTTACCAGTGTTCCACTCACCCCTTGTGGCATTGTTGGAGTTTGTTTTGTTCTGATGTTGCCATTCCGATCTGTTCCTAATACAGTGCCTGGTACTTAGTTAAGGCAATAAATAATTTGTGTTTGTCTAATTTAATTTAAGCTTTGTGGGAAGG
Organism: Panthera leo; assembly: GCF_018350215.1. Taxonomy (NCBI): domain Eukaryota; kingdom Metazoa; phylum Chordata; class Mammalia; order Carnivora; family Felidae; genus Panthera; species Panthera leo. The sequence continues at coordinate 208,014,569 of NC_056686.1, read as the reverse complement.
ACGACTACAGCCAGATCTATGTCTGTAAAGTCCTGTGTAGTCAGGTGTTCTCAGCATCTCTGTGATAGAGGAGACATTTAGAACAAGAAGACCAATGATGTTACAGCATGAGCTTTGAGATTTCTGACTTTATTGTTGTCTGAGTAGATCTCATTGAGCCACATTAAACGTAACATGTCTTACCTCGTTACAGAAATATTGATTTCTATATTTGTAGTGCTTTGGAAGGCATTATAATCACTAATTGAGCTGAATTAATAACATGAGACACTTAAGGAAAATACATATATTTCATTATTTGTACATAGTAAATGGTGTCTAAACTCCAATTGAGAACAAATTTTACGACCACATTACAAATCTCTAAATAGGATTGCTAAACAAAATATGTCTAGCACACAGAAAAGCACAGAGGATAATAATGAACCAATTTGCCAAGTCTTAGCATTTTTTAATATCAGTGTCACATATTCTGAAGCCAACAGTTATCACAGATGTAGACAAAGACAATGATTTGTCCTCACCCGTTAAATAATATCTCTTCAGTAGAAATTCTGCACTGTTCTAACTACAGGAATCAGTACTAGTGGAATATACTTTGGAAGTATAAACCATTATTAATAATGTCAATAAGTAAAAACACACACACAAAAGAAACCTACCATAGACTAAGGAGATACCTATTTAATATACTTAAAAAAAGCTATTGCTTAATCATGCCCGCGCTTATATTTTTAAGAATCTCCAGTATCTATTTAAATACCTTGCCATTTCTTTTTTGGGGAATTCTGTCTATAATTTGTGCTAGAATTACAAGAATGTAAAGATCAAGAAAATGCTTAGAAACTTGGCTGCAAACGCACCAGTCAATTTCACATAATTGGAGATGACAGATACTGAAGCTCGATGAATAATATGCTCTCTGTATGTGTCAAATCAGGTATGAAAAAGAGGTAGTTATGCCAGTGGGCAAAAAATATACATAATTTACTAAAAGTGGAATAGGCTTGCGCTAATCTTATTTTTCAACATCTGAGTCATTTGCTTTCAGCATATCTTGTCATGCATCATAACGAGCCCCCCACTCTCTGAAATCCTAGCAGATGATCACAATACTTGGGAATAAAGAACATAAAATTCAATGTAGCACATCAGTGTTAAAGTTTTTCAGCTAAGAAGTCTTTGAAAATTGAGAAAGTGGTTAAGTTTCCAAATGGAATTAGTACTGAGTAGACAATTTTTTTTTCTATGTACCGGAAACACATTATATGCAAATATGTATAAAACTTAGAAATAAATAATCATGGTTCATTCCTATAGATATTAAAAGCATTTATATTTCTTTCAATGGATTTTTTTCTTTTTTAGTTGTTTTGAGAAATGAAAAAACAAATTTGTAATAGAAAAAATTTAAATTGGTGACAGCAAAAGGGGCATCGTACTGACCTCCAGAATTAGGCATCGGTATCTACTTATCGCTTCAGTGTTGAACCCAGGTTGGTGAGTCTGTGGGTTGTCCAGACGAGAAGGGAGGATTCAGTCTCCTGGCAGGTATCTTATGCCCCAAAACAATACAGTACCTCAATTCCACATGGCAGTTCCTTTCTTAAAATCATTTATCAGGTAGCTCATTGGTGCTCTTCAAAATGTTTTTAAAAACATAATTTAAAAGTTGATTACCCAGGGGAACCTAGGTGGCTCAGTGGGTTAAGCATCTGACTTCAGCTCAGGTCATGGTCTCACAGTTTGTGGGTTTGAGTCCCGCGTTGGGCTCTGTGCTGACAGCTTAGAGCCTGGAGCCTGCTTCGGATTCTGTATCTTTCTGTCTGTCCCTCCTGCGCTCACACTCTACCTCTCTCTTTCTCAAAAGCAAAATGAACAGTGTAATTTAAAATTTTCTATGAGGCGCCTGGGTGACTCAGTCGGTTAAGCGTCTGACTCCGGCTCAGGTCATGATCTCACCGTTCGTGGGTTGGAGCCCCGCGTCGGGCTCTGTGCTGACAGCTCAGAGCCTGGGGCCTGCTTCAGATTCTGTGTCTCCCTCTGTCTCTGCCCTTCCCCTGCTCATGCCCTCTCTCTTTCTCAAAAAATAAATAAAATCTGTTTAAAAATTTAAAAAAAATACAATAAATTTTCTAGTAGCTAAATTAAAAAAACAACAACTAAAAAAACCCCAATAGATTTAACAATATACATTACTTAACCCAATATATCCACTATATATATGCACATACATACTCAAATATATCCAAAGTATTCATTTCAACACGTAATCCACGTGAAATATTTATTAACAGGCTACTTTTCACTCTTTCTTTTAATACTAAGTTTTCAAGTTTAGGTGTGTATTTTATACTTACAGGACATCTCAGTTTGGTTGAGGAACATTTCAAGTCCTCCATACCCAGATGTGCCTAGTAGCTACTTTATTGGGTGGCCCCAAAATGGATTATCACATCAAGGTAGTTCTACTAGTATTCAGAAGGCTAAAAAACAAAACAAAACAAAAAGTTGTCTTCCTTTTTTTTCCATGCTTCTTTTCTTTCCTTTCCTTCCCAGCTTCAGCGGGGACACAACAATGCAATTGCAAAAAGCAGCACGAACTCTCGGAATTCAATGAATTGTTTATAGGTTAATCCTCCATAAATAAGAGATGCTATAAATGATATGTATTATGTGGTTGGTTGAAATTTACCTTTGTGTCAACATTAATTGATGTGCAGGTGGTAAGACATACAGTAAAAGTGTCTCTCTAACATGAAGTAGCTGGATTGAAAAGTAAATTTAATCTTCTGTGTATTCAATCTGTAAGACATAGGAAACTGAATTTTTACTTTTTTGCTGAAAAACTTGCCAGCCGAATATTATTATTCGACCTATGTGTTTAGGTCAGAATATAGGTGTGTTTCAAAGTATCACTACTATTATTCAAAGATTCCTCTGAGTATTTGTAAATGGCAAATTTTAATGCGAAAATTACACAAATATAGTAATACACGCAGAGTCTGAATCATGTCATCGAATTCATTATTCTATATCAGCAAGAATTGTTTGTATTTGCTATTCCCTTTTGAGACTCAACTAATTCACCTTTTTTAAATGTCTGAAACATCAGCCATGTCATAATAAATACAGTATCTAGGATTTTATTTACTTTCTTATTATAGGGTGGTTTTCTGAAAACACTGAAATTCTGAAAACATTTTCCTAATAATTCCAAGGGTAATTTCTTGAAAATCTTTCTCTCATAGGTTTAGAATTACAGTACATGTCTTGGGGAAAGTATTATTGTGCGAAGTCAGGAATCAATATGAAAAATATGAAAATATGAGATAAATATTATTTTCTTTCATTAATACTAATTTTATGGTTGTTAAATTAAGTACTTACAAAGCAGATCAAAATCTATGTCTAATTTCATAGTGATAATAGTATTAAGTACACTATCCCAGATCCTGCTTTGAGTTCAAGAGGTTATGAACCTTAATTCAGCCATCTCATTTGCTTATATTTCTTTTTTTTTTTCATTTTTTTCAGATATAATTAGGTTAACTTTTGAGGGTCCTCATAAAAACTGAAATTTAACTTTTATCTTGTCTTTTGAAATATGTAGTTTCCTAATGACTCCCTCCTCTCGTGGCTTCCATAGTTATAGAATTTGTATATTAGCTGGAACTTAATTACCAGATTAGCATTTGCAATGTTTTTCTGATGCCTGTTATGCAAGTACTAGAAAATATGGACTTATTCTTCTCAAATGTATTCCTAAAGATTTACTGGCCCCTCAACATTCATGTTGAAGCTCTGACCCCTAATGTGTATTTGGAGACTGGGTCTTTCAAGAGGTACTTTGGGTTAAATGGGGTTATATGGGTGGGGGCTCTAATCCAATATGACCAGTGTCCTCACAAGAAGAGGAAGGGACAGCAGCAATGCATGCACCCAGAGGCAGGTCATGTAAGGGCACAGCCAGAAGATGGCCATCTACAGGCCAAGGTGAGAGGACTCAGCGAAAACCAAACTTACCAACTTGCTTTTGGACTTCCAACCTCCAGAACTGTGAGACCATAATTTTTTTGTTTGTTTGTTTAAGATATCTTCTCTGTGGCATTTTGTTATAATAGCCCTATTCCTATAGACGGATATGTCCTCAAATCCAAGCCAATACAGTTGTTTGCATGTACTAGAATGGTGCTTCGTATACCAGCAGTCCCTAACATATTTGTTGTTGTTACGGCATTGTTTACATAGAGGGAAATTTACCAATTTTTAGCATGCAGTTTGAAGAATATTGGTAATTATATTCCACAGCCATCACCACCATCAAAATACAGCATGGTTTGTTTTCCATGCATCTTTATAGTATATTTGATATACCACACCACCAAAACCAGCATCAGGCAACCACTGATTTGCTGTCACCATATTTTTGCCTTCCTAGCGTGTCATTTGTATACAACGATACAATATGGTTTTGTGTGTCTGTGTGATTGTCTTCTTCCATCTAACATACTTTTGTGAGAGTCATCCATAGTCTTACATATGTTAATATTTTTTTCCTGTTTTCACTGTTGACTCACATTCCACAGTATGAATTTATCACAATTTGTTTTTCCGTTTACCAGTTGATGGCCATTTGTGTTGCTTACGGTTGGGGCTTTTATAAAGTTGCTAAGAAGATTTGGGGGAATATGTTTTATTTCTGTTGGGTAAAGACTTATGAGTGTAACTGTTGAGTCACATGGTAATGTACACCAATGTGCATTTCTATCAACAATAATGAGATTTCCAGCTGCTACACATCCTCACTAGTACTTGGTAAGGTCGGACTTAACAGGAGACATTCTAGTGGGTATGCAATGATATGTCCTGGCTTTCTTCTGTGTTTTTCTGATGACTGGTAATGCTGAGCATCTTTACATGTGCTTATTGACAAATAGACACTTTATTTGGCAAGTGTGTATTCACATCATTTGACCATTTTTTTGTATTGCTTTTCTTATTGTGTTTTAAGAATTCCATGTATTTTCTGGGGGAAAAAAGTATTTTGTCAAGGGATTTGCAAAAATATTTTACCTGGTTGTGAGTTGCCTTATTGTTTGCTTAATGATATCTTTTGAAGACCGGAATTTGGAATGTTGATGGGGGTCTAATTTTATCATTTTTTCACTAAATTTGGGCTTGTCATGTCCAGGTGGAGAAGTTTGTGCCTAATTGAAAGCTGCGAAGATTTTTATCCTATGTTTTCTTTTAAAAGGCTGGTAACATTAGCTCATTTTGAGTTAATGTTGTGTAGAGTGTGAGGCATGTCAAATGTCTAATAGGTACATGAAAAGGTTCTCGACATCACTAACCAGGGGAATGAAAATCAAAATCACAGCGAGAGCTCATCTCACACCTGTTAGGATGGCTATTGTTAAAAAGACAAGAGAAAACGGTGTAGGAGGAGATGGAATAAAAAGAACTTGTGTGCACTGTTGGTGGGAATGTAAATGGATGCAGCCACTATGGAAACAGCACAGAGATTTCTCAAAAATAAATAAATAAATAAATAAATAAATAAATAAATAAATAAAAGTATAATTACCATATGACCCGACAATTCCACTTTTGGGTATATATATCTGAAAGAAATGAAATCACTATCCCAAAGAGATGTCTGCACCCCTATGTTCAGTGCAGCATTATTTTTTTAATAGCCAGAATATGGAAAAACCTAACTGTCCATCAAGAGACGAATGGATCAAATGTAACACACACACACACACACACACACACACACACACACACTGGAATATTATTCAGACCTGAGAAAGAAGGAAATCCTGCAATTTTTAACAACATGGATGAACTTGGAGGACATTATGCTAAGTGAAATAAGCCGAACACAGAAAGACAAATATTGCATGATACCACTTAAATGTGGAATGCAAAAAAGGTGAACTCATATTAGCAGAGAATAAAATAGTGGTGCTCTAGGCCGAGGAGTAGGAAAATGGGGAGATGTATGCTGGTCACGGTACCAACTTTCACTTATAAAATGAGTAAGTTCTGGGGGAGTCTCACATACAGCATAGTGATGCCAGTTAATAGTACAATATTGTACACTTAAAATTTGTTAAAAGAATACATTTTATATGTTTTCATCACACACACAAATGGTAACTATGTGAGGTTATGGATGTGTTATTTTTACCGTGGCAATCATTTCACAACGTAAACACCTATGGAATCATCACATTTTACACCCTAAATCTATACAATTCTTATTTGTCAATTGTACCTCAATAGAACTGGAAACATTTTTTTTTCCTGAACCAAAGAAAGTATAAAAATAAGAACGAGAATCATAAAAATCTGACGCACAATAAAGAAAAATCAAAATCAAAGTCAGTTCTCTGACAAGATTAATTAAGCCGATATATTTCTAGCAAGACTGATTTTAAAAAAACAAGGAGAGAGGAGGCAGAGACACCCCAATTTCACAGAGCAGTGATGGACATAAACATAAGAATATCACATCAAAATCGGCAGGCACTTAGTTCTGTTACCAACCAAGATGGCTGAAGCCCACCACCTCGCACTGATGAAAAGAAAGGGTTGGGCACAATGGAGGACTCTGGAAAGAAAAGGGGAGAAGGCAGATTAAGCAGAGAAGATAAAACCCAGAGAATGACCAAGAGCAGTGGTGAGTCCCTGTTTATTCTCTTCACACTTTGTTTCCCACCTTTGACCAGAGGGCTAGCTCAAGAGCCCCATCACACCCATGGACAGCATTATCTCTGAGAAGAGCTCAACTTTTGGCCAGAAAACTTAAAAAAAAAAAAAAAAAAAAAGAGCCCCTCAGGATAGTCAGTTGCTGGGTTATGTTGAGCCATAGTTCATTTTCGTCTTGTGAGTAGACCACAGTTTATTTACTCATTTCAACAATGGTTACATTTGAGTTGGTGTTGCCTAGGAGTTTTACAACAATGACTATTTGTATCTTGGGACACAAGTGTGCCAATTTCTCTGGAGTGATGTTGCTGGGCCATGATATTAACCAGATTCAAGGGAGTTTCTAGACCATAGAATTCTCTTTACCATTTAGCTCTCATTATAACTTTGCATATGGGGCGGGGTGGAGGGGTGGTGCGTGGGTGGCTCAGTCAGTTGGTGTCTGACTTCAGCTCAGGTCATGGTCTCATGGTTCATGTGTTCAAGCCCAGCATCGGGCTCTGCTAACAGCTCGGAGCCTGGAACCTGCTTCATATTCTGTGTCTCCTTCTCTCTCTGCCCCTCCTCTGCTTGTGCTCTGTCTCTGTCTCTCTCAATAATAAATAAACATTAAAAAAAATTGACAACTTTGCATGTGGGACCAACTTTGGGTCTCATATACTCATTGACCAAAAAAAGCACCTACTCTCTTTTCAGGTACTTGTTAAATGATGGTACATCACTTTTGTCAAAATAGCAGAGACACTTATCTAACTAAGAGCACAGGAGGCTGTATGCTCTTAGTTTAGTGATGTTCTCAGTGTCCTGATAGCTTTATTTGCTTTCATAAAATGACTATGTATATGTGTGAGTATGTGGGTGTGTAATAGAGAGAGACAGAGAAGGGAAAAAGACAGCGAGAATTATTTAGGAATAAAATCAAGAATCTTCTAGTTTAGTGCAAAGTTATGAAAGAACCCTTCCTATTTAACTTCAGGATATAATGGAAATTACTTCTCTTTTTCATGTTTTTTCTATGGTGTCAAATTGAAACCAGTCATCACTCTCACATGTTTCCTAAAAAATTTTTTTAGGAAATTCTGTATTATTTTTATGTCGTTTCGACTTTCATTGTTGAAAGGTGAATACGAAATATGAATATTGTTCATATTCTGGGATCTCTTGTGATCATTTTGCAAGTTAGTGATGCCAAATCATAGAAATAAAAAGTACCATTTATACATAATTATAGCTAAGAGATAAAACTAAAAATACACCACTTTCTTCCCAGTGCCTCAGAATAAAAGAACACGGAGTGTAAACTCTTATTTTGGATATGCACACACTACGTGCTTCATGTGCTGTCTTTCATGAGCTACGCGGGAGCGTTTTATGTCAGGTACAAATTTATTATCAGCACAGCTCTGGCATCATATATTTATGATTAAATCATGAGATACCATGCACACAAGTTTGAACATTTCTTGACTCTTTGCATTTCATTATAGATGTGTTAAATTATTGTTGAAAAATCCCCTTGAGAATGTTACACGGAGAGGAAGTTTCAGCAAGATGAATTCTGCATTCTAGTGCCGAGGTGTCTCTCCAAAAGTCTGCCATTTCACTTTGAATACTAAAAGACAGATTACCTTTCTGTAACTCAGAAGTCAGCTGAAAGTCTGGCTCATGTTTTATTGAAATAAACAACATACCAACGTTTATCATATGTTATGAAATTCAGGATCTGATGGATTTTGCCCTGTAGCATTTCTTTCTCACTCGCTTCCATTCTCTTCAATAGCCTTCCTCAATGTTCCAAATTAGAAATGGCAACAGATCCGGGCGCCTGGGTGGCTCAGTCGGTTAGGCGGTAAGGCATCTGACTCTTGATTTCAGCTCAGGTCATGATCTCGCGGTCCGTGAGTTCGAGCCCCGCGTTGGGCTCTGTGTTGACAGCTCAGAGCCTGGAACCTGTTTCAGATTCTGTGTCTCCCTTTCTCTCTGTGCAAAGCCCGCCCCCCCCCCCCACTCTCTCTTTTTCTCTCAAAAATTAAAATAAAGATTAAAAAGTTTTTTAAAATAAATAAATGGAAACAGATCAATGAAAATGGCATTATTTATATAACAGCACTCTTTTAGGCAAATCAGCATTCAATTACTAATTCATGGAAATTAAGGGGTCCAAGAAAAGAATGGGTGTGCCCAGCCCCCGAACCACAGGAAGAAAAGCCTGGGGTAATATCACACCCCCATCCATACCCCCAACTTCCTGTCCCACTGTTTTCCAAGGTCTAGGGTTTCAACTCAGATATGGAAAAGGTGGGATGGTGGAAAGTGAGAAAACAGAACCATTACTACAGAACGCAGACTAATCAAAGGGAACAGAATATCTGCTCAGGTTTGTGACACACACACTTGAACTCTGAGTCAGGTACAGAAAGAGTATAAAATGCTTTTCCATTTTTTTTTCTTTTTTGTGGTATTTTTATTTATTTTTTTTTCTTTTCTTTTCTTTTTTTCTTTTTTGATTTTTTTAAATGTCTTACTTATTTTTAAGACAGAGAGAGACAGAGCATGAGTCGGGTTGGGGCAGAGAGAGAGGGAGACACAGAATCCGAAACAGGCTCCAGGCTCTGAGCTGTCAGCACAGAGCCCGACGTGGGGCTGGAACTCAAGAACTGTGAGATCATGACCTGAGCCGAAGTCGAACGCTCAACCGACTGAGCCACCCGGGCGCCCCTAACTTTTTTTTTCTTTTTAGGTTTATTTATTTATTTCTGTGAGAGAGACACAGAGAGAGAGAGAGAGAGAATAGGGGAGGCACAGAGAGGGAGGGAGGGAGAGAGAATCCCAAGCAGGGTGTCAGTACAGAGCCCGATGCAGGGCTTGAACTCACAAACCGCCAGATCATGACCTGAGCCAAAATCAAGACCCTCCACAGACTGAACCACCCAGACACCGCTATGGAATTTTTTAAATTAAATAAATCCCACTGACATATTTTTAACATCTCTGAATAGTCTCTCAGTCATGTTCTATGTGCCCTCTAATTAGCATCAAATCTTTCCAAATTAAAGTAGTGTGTTGATGGCACTTAGCCTTTTTATGAACTTACTCGCATTTTAAAAAAGTTAGGAGCGGCTGCAGTTGAAATCGTCATCCCCACCGTCGTCATCTTGTACCCGAAGTCGTTTATATCTCCGTGATAACTCTACATCGAATCTATAATTCTACATCGCTTGTCGCCTTTGGATCTGTGGCGCTCAAGACAAGACAAGAAGAAATGAAGGTGACAAAGTCTATCTTTTTCTTTCTCTCTTCCTCTGTTCTAAAGGCTCGCAAATAAGGCAGACGGTGCCCTTCATAATGTAGCTGGGCGTCTTAATAGAAGTCCTACAGATATTAGAAGGGACAAGACGCTGAGGTTTCTGATTCAGTTACATTTTTCCCTCTCTGATGGGCTGCCGCCTTCTGCACTGTGCAAGTACTCATGTGGCAGAATTGCAGGACAGACGGAAGTAAAAGTCAGCACGTCTGAAAAGGGCAGTGCGAAGTCAGTGATGCAGATACACTGGAAAGGGGTTGCTCCGCTGGGGCTACCGGACATGGAAATGGCTTCATCAAGCTGTTAGGGAAAAGTCTGGATCTTAGAGGAAGAAAGGGCTTTGGAAAGTCGACTGCGTGAAGAGAGAGGAGGAGAATTTTCAGGACCTGGAACTGGCCTCCACGCATAAAACAAAACAAAAACAACAACAACAGTGTAACTAGTAAAGGTCCCTCGCAGTGACTGTTGCAAACAAACAAACAGCACAGTAAATGAAATAAGGCATTCATCATCACCCCAAGCAAATTCATGGTCAATAATGATGCTTTCTTTGTAACCTGAGTTCACTCTGAGAACATCACAAGTGACGTCTTTTGGCTTCTCCTCTGCAATACCTACGTGTCTTATTTATTTCTTTACCTTCTTATATTGATTCCGATCATATACAATGCTAAATAATGTCAGTTATGGTTATAGGATTACTTTTCCTGGACTTTAATGAAAATATCTATCCTGTTACCTTCACGTTTTTATATGAGATTTAGTGGGCACGTTACAGTTTTACTCTTTGATTACTGCTTCTTTTATTTTGCTTATTTGTGTTCAGAATTTGTAAGTAATCAGAACAGAAGTTCGAGATGTTAAAAGTACATTTTTGGCGTCTGTTGAAATAACTTAATAACGTTTTGTTATTTACATGCTATGCCTCTTTTGAAGCAACATTGCCTGTGTGTCTCAAATGCTGGTACTAATCTCACACGATAGCCTATTTTATTTTGAAGGTGTTTTATGAATTTTCAGCAATTTATTCTTTTCCAATCAAAAAACTAAATGGTTCCTATGGCTAGAAACTACATTCAATCAGGATTTAACTGTATTAGTTGTCTTAATTCCAACCTAGCTTATTGTATTGATTTGCTAGGGCTGATGTAACCAAGTGCCTCAGATAAACAACAGATATTTATGGTCTCACAGTTCCAGAGACGTGAGGTCCAAAACCAAAGTGTACAGAGGGCCATACTTCCTTTGAATGCTCTAGAGAAGGGTCTCTTGTAGCCTTTGTCCTAGGCTTGCTAGTTCCTTGGCAGAATCTTCTGGGGGTTCCTTGGCTTGTAGTAGCATAATTCCAGACCTTACCTGGCATTGTCTCTCTGTGCGTGTCTGTGTCCAGATTTGCTTCCTTTGATAGGCCCACCCTCATGACCTCATTTTAATTTGATTACCCCTGTTAGATCCTATCTCTGAATAAGGTCCCATTCTGAAGTTCTGGACTCAAACATATCTTTTTTGAGAGACACAATTCAACTCATGACATTGACTTCCCATTTTAGAAAATACCGTTTTGTATTATATGAGATTTTTTTAAAAAACTATGAACCACTAATATGAATAATATTTCAATTAACAAGAGATATCTATAGTTTTGTGCAACTTATCTGAGTTGAAGTACCAAGAAACCCAAGTCAATTTTCCTACCCAAACTTTTTGCCCTATGACAGTGTCTCCTTAGTAACATTAAAAAGCATAATTGGATTATGTCTGATCTGATATTCAACTATAAGTCAATGAAAAATATTTGTATTTTAGAACTTCATACGCAAGCTTGTCCTGCTTTTGGTAGTAACTTTTTTGGTATATGTTAAAATTGTTTTCTCACATGTTTTGGTAGTCGTTAAGATGACAGTGTGCTAACAGAGCTTTTACTAGGTGCATACATTTTCTACTTAAATTTTTTTCCTTTTTAGTTTTATAATGAATACAACTCCTGCTTCCAAGCTGGAAATATATCTTACATGTTGCTATCCCAATTTCAAAACTGTAACTTACATGTGCTAATCCATAATGCTAACTCCCTTTGTGGGCTATCATTGGCCCAAAGGAAGAGCTGTGGAAATGTTTGTTGAATGAGTGCATGAAATCAATGAATAAATCAGTGGAGTAAGGAAGAAGCCATGCATTTTATCTGATATTCTGGGTGCTGATTCACAGAACTGGCTTTAATTCCAATGGTGAATCTTATTAACACAATTAAAAAAAAAAACCCAAAAACTGGTTTGTGTTTTTCTTTGAAAACATTTCTTTTAATATGGACATTTAATCATTTATTTATTATGTTGCAACCATTGGGATTGGATGTCTCCTTTGTGGGAGACGGTATTCTATGTGTTAAGGACACAGTTCTAAATAGAAGAAGGGAGTCCTTGGATCATGCAGCCCACGACTTCCTTGTGGGGATAGTCAGACACCAAGGACAGTGGCCTCCATTATCTGGAGTTTTGCTTTCAAGTTACCCACAGTCAACCACAGTCTGGAAGCTCATCCTCTTTCTTCTGACCTATGTCAACAGGTCAATAGGAGCCTAACACTCTGTCCCAATGCCTGCATCATACACCTCACTTCATCTCATCATATGAACACAAGGTTCTGCAACCCCCATGTGCAAAATGTTGCAGTCCAGTTACTAAATTCTTTTGAATGACCATACGCTCGATTATGTATCTATTTTTCCTCTGAGTGAGCCACTGCCTTTCAGCATCCTTCCCCTTTAACCCAAAACACACCATCTACGGAGAGACATACGCATGCCATCTTGGAAATAATTCTTATTTTAGTCGTTTATTTATTTATTTATTTATTCTCAAGTTAGTTAATATACAGTGTAGTCTTGGCTTCAGGAGTAGAACCCAGTGATGCATCGCTCGCATATGGCACCCAGTGCTCATCCCAACAGGTGCCCTCCTTAATGCCCATCCCCCATTCGGCCCACCCCCACCCCTTCGCCCCCTTTAGTCTTATTTCGTGATATAGTGCTGATAGTCCAGCACCATGAGGATCCCTTTTTTTGCACTGTGACAGTGTCCTTCTTAGAGAAATACAGGGAAATTGCTATCAACTCTGTCCCTTATAATTTTGGAGAACAATTAAAATCAGTTCAAAGACAAGATAAAAATAGAGGAAGAGGAGATTTAGAATCCACTTTCTGTATTTTCCTGTACTTGACTCTTAAGAAGATAGTCCTTCGTATCTTGTGGCCTCTTGCGATAGAGTACTACCTGTCTCTGACTTTCTAAATAATTTTTTGTGTTAGAACTTTGTAAAACAAATGACAGATAACAGTGCAAGAAATCACATGAAGGCACAGTTCCAGTCATACAACCCCCCACCCCCCAGGAAGCATCAACTCCTGCTTACATTATTTGTGACTTACTGGCCCCACACCCACTCCCACAGAGATGATACTGTGGTTAGTGTATGAACTAAGAAGAATGAACCCCAGGCACGGGTTGTTTAGGGTCTTGATAATTTAATGTACTGCCATGCTTCTCAGCTTCAAGGTGTACCAACACATCTCTTCAGAGTGCTGTGATCGTGAGATCACCCAGCTTATAAAGATTCGAAGTCTTCAACACATCCTCAGTTTCTGGCCAGTTAATTCAGTGAATGATATGGGTATGCATGCTTTTTTTTTTTTTTTTTTTTTTTTTTTTTTTTTTTTTTTTTGCAGATCCGTTAGATTAGGGTTTGGACTCCCACGGTATATATGACTTTAAATGTAGGGGACTTGATCCAGCTTACCTCTTGGGAAAGGTACAGAAGCTTCTCCATTGTCTTGGTTATAATTATGTTAATTCCTTCTCCAAAGTGAATCTTTCTCTCCAATGGCTCCGGTGGTTATACCTAGGTAGCAGTGAGTCATTAGATTTGGCTCATTTCCCTTGGTCCCTCTTCCAAGGTGGAAATATGCTGGAGAGAGCATGAGAACCTTGGGTTTTAAATCCAATTAGATTCTGCTCAGTCCTTCCATCTGCAAAAGATTAAAATAATTTCCTCCTTCTAGGGTTATTATAATGATCAAATATGTTTTCACATCTTAGAGTAACCATTATCATTTCTAAGAATTTAGCTAACATTTATTGAGCTTTTACACTATACTAGGCTCTATTCAAATCCCTTCACATATACCATCCTATTCAAATCTCCATGAACACTGTGAAATAAATACTGTTATTGTCCTCATTTTCACGTGGAGGAACTTTGGCACACAACTGTTACGGAAGGGGTCAGAAAAAGAACACAGGCAGTCTGATATCAGAGCCGATGATCTAGGCTGCCACTGACATGTGGAGGCAGCGGAGGCAAAATTGGCTGGCAGGGAAATCCAGATCGGTTTAGGAAAAGCAGCATGCCTGAATGGGCAGACACAGCCATGTTAATAGAGGAAGAGGAAGAAGATGTGCTTACAAAGTGTGGCAGTTAAGCTACAACGCGGCAAGAATGCCACCATGTTCTTGAGTAGTCCAACCAGATGGGTATACAACCCACCATGAATCCAATGCTTCTCTATGAGATTAGAATACAGGTGTCGGGCCATACCTGGGAGAAGAGACTAGGAGTGGAGTCCACGGTTTGGCAGAAAGGAATAAAGATTGCAAGTTTAATATAAACCATGCACAAGGAAAATAGGCAAAGAATCTGGGTAGGAAAAAGAATAGGATTCAAGTACTTCCAGAAGAATGCTAAGGACTGATTATGGTAGGGCTTCGAGGGTGGGACTTGTGCATTGGCTTAAGTAACCTGCTTCAAGTGTGCTGATCATTGCAGAGGCCTCAGCATTTTAGCCTGATGACCTCCATGATGGTCAAAAGCTTAGGTTCTAGAAGGATGTCTTCCAGGTTCAAGCGAAGAAGATGCTAGTCTCTGACCTATAGTTAACAGCCATAATGCCTTGTCAATGGTGGACAGCAAATATCTTTACAACTATGTTTGTGTGCTAGGGCTGCTATAACACAGACTGGCAGGCTTAAACCCCAAAAATGTATTTTCTCACAATACTGGAGGCTGGAGGTCCAAGATCCAGGTGTCGGTAGCGTTGGTTTCTTCTGAGGCCTCTTTGGTAGGCTTACAGATGGCTGTCTTCTCCCTCCATTTCCACATTGTCTTCCTTCTGTGTTGTGTCCTAATCTCCTCCTCTTATAAAGACAACAGCCATCTTGGATGAGAGTTCACCCTAATGATCTCATTGTAAGTTCATTATCTCTTTAAAGGCCCTCCTCCAAATACGGTACATTCTGACATGCTGGGAATTAGGATCTCAATATATTAATTTAAGGGGACTTGATTCAGCCCATAATAATTGTGTTGGTGAGTGACTAAGAAACATATCTCTTATACCACTGTTTCACAAACCCCAGAGACTCTGAAAAGATTGGGCTGTGTGAAAAGCATTAATCATGCAATCATCTCTTCTCTGGATAAGAATTTATAGTCCTCAATTAGTTATTATCATAACAATACAATTCCCCTATAGCCCTATGAAATAAATACTACTATTATATCAAGATGGTCTGATCAAGATGACTCTCAGGGACGTTTTAAATATCACCCAGAATAGACGACAACATATGTATAAGATTATTCATTTTAAACAAAACATTTTAGAATTATTACAGGGGCACCTGGATGGTTCGGTGGGTTAAGTGCCCGACTCTTGGTTTCGACATGGTGGCCTGGAGCCTGCTTGGGATTTCTCTCCCTCTCTCTGCCCCTCCCCTGTCCCACTTTCTTTCTCTCTCTCAATATAAACAAATAAACTTAAATAAAATAATTATTGTGGAACCAGCTTTATAAGATGTGAAGACAGGGACACTTGGGTGGCTCAATGAGTTAAGCATCCAACTCTTGATTTCAGTTCAGGTCATGATCTCATGTTTCATGAGATCGAGCCCTTTGGCAGGTTCTGAACTAACAGCACAGAGCCTGCTTGGGATTCTCTGTCTCCCTCTCTCTCTGCCCCTCCTCTTTTCACTCTCTCTCTCTCTCTCTCTCTCTCTCTCTCACAAAATAAATAAATAAACATTTAAAAAGATGCTAAGATAGATATAGCCAGGTATGTTTGGTTTCACAAACTTGCACAAGATTTTGCAGCACAAGATTTCATTTTCTATCATTTCATCCTTAGGTATTTCTATTCTTAGGTCAGGGAAATGAAATGGAGATAAGCAAGGGCAAAGAAAATCATCAAAAATGAAAGTTGATTTGTGCTCATGGCCCTGAGAGATTCTTCAGTCCTTGGATAGGTAGCTGCATATGATAGCATCACTTTGAAGCCTTCTTGCTAAAACTTAACTATTCTCCATTAAAGAACAAGTAACTTCTACCTTTCAGAAAAGATTTCCTAAAAAGAGAGAATAAACCCCCAGTGTTTTGACCGGGGGTAAAAGGGACATAAGGTATCTCAAAATAAGTTTTGAGAAATTAACCACATTTTGGTTTTCATCAATTCCAAGTATAACTTACTAGGCATTCTCTTCAGCTTATGTTTAAACCCATGTGTATCTCAATAGAAATCCAATCCATATGTTTCTGATTCATTTACACTTAGCTCATCAAAATATTGTTTTGCAAGAGCTATTTGAAGTCCAAAAAAGCTTTGAAAGCTTTTTTTCTTAGAAACAGGAAATCGGTTTTTGCCAAGTGTAAACAAACACATTCCCCTGCTCCCCGTGCTCACATTTTAATTGGAAATTTAGAAGACAGAAGGTTAGAACTCTCTAAACCTGTCCAAAAACAAATCCATCCTCTATGTGGCATGGCTCTGAAGTGTGTCCTTTTTTTTCCTTGATCTTAATTTTTTAATATTCTTTTGTTTATAAATTTCTGTCTAACTGGTCCCCATGTTTACATTAAGATTTTCTATTTTACTTTAATTTTCATTAAATTATGTTTTTTATCTCAGTTTTCTTAAAAGAAATAATTTCTTCTAGGAGGACTTGTGCTTAAGCTTTTGCCTGATACAGTTTCAAATAAAATGGCACCCACTTAGATTTTTCTCATAAATCTGTGAATCAAGTGAAAAAACACAGCCCTGCTTTGGGTTCCTGACTTAGATGGCCACACTGGTGCCACTTAGTCACAGCATTGTTCTTGTTTATGTTCCCTGGAGATTCATCCAATGCATGGTGAAGAGCTCCAATGTATCATCAAATAAGGCATTGGTGTAAAGGGTCCTGCAAAATTTAACTCAAACGGAAGACACCCAGAACCATCCCTGTTGTAAGGATTTCTCCGTTGTGCACAGGTGACAATGTTTCTAATTGGCTTTTAGAAACACCGTCTCTGAGCTTCACCAGTAGTAATTTGGAAAGAGGCCATTACATGTCCATCTTCATGAATATTCAAGATAAGCCTAGAAGTAGATCTACCTGAATGTGCCCCTACCAGGAACTGGTCCGGTGGGAAGGTGACTCAGACCAGGTGCTGGTCAAGTAGGTGAGGAATTCAGAGCAACCAGAGCAAGAGCACCAGAGGCCAAGGGCAGAGTCGGACCCTGAAAAACCTGCAGAACCAAAACCAAAGAGTGAGTGAAGGGCCTGAAGGAACAGGTGAAGACGAAAGTAGGCAATCCTATCAGGGCGGGAGCGGCGAGTGAAGAGTTGGGAACAGAGGCTGAAATGAAGCAATATGATTTAACACTTTTCCACAAACAGTCTAAGATGGCAAAAGAGGACCATTTCCCTGCGAGTGGGTGGAGACCAAGGGACACGTGGATGGGTTCTCCTGATTTAAAATCTGGCAGGTAGTCTGTGTAGATTGGAGGCTTGCATTAGCCTCCTGAATAAGCCAAGTTGCCCTTCCTCTATCAGCCCCATAAGAACCCCCTGTGCTGGATGTAGCAGCGGGTATAAGGAGGAGAAGTGTGGTGCTGGAGTGGAAATCAACAGCCGGGCCAAGGCTCAAATCAAAACCCAGTAACCAGCTATTTGGAGGATGCTTTAGGAATTTAAATGGAAACATACTAATGAAATAGAAACCCTGTGCCATGCAGAAGATCCAAATTCTACATTTTATTATCCTGACACCTGTAACATTTGATAAAAGATAGCTCATGACTTAGGTTGTACCTATTGCCTACTCAGATTCTTATAGAGACATATACCTAGAAAGAAGATGTCGAATTGTGAATCGTGATAGCATTATTTGCTAATAAAATGAAATCTGTATTTAATCTTCGTTGCCAAAGTTTCTGGAGAAAATAATAGTTTGTGGAGTAGTGACACATCAAGCCGGCATGGCCCCATGACTGGGTTTAGGGTGTGCCCAGATGCTCAGACCAAACCAGATCTTTACTAACTGGAAGGGTTGGAAGGACCTTAGAAGTCATGAAATTCAACACTGCTCCAATACTTGATTACATGATCCAGACTTAGCTTCAACATTCTCACTGAGACTGGAAACTACTGATGCAGTTTCTCCTGATGTAGGTCACTCCGGTAAAACCAAATTGTTAGAAAGTTCCTCCTTGCTTTGGCTAAATTCTATCTCCATCTAAGTACCCTGCATTGATCAGGGTCTGCCCTTTATAGGTGCAACCAGAAAAAGTCTCCAAGAAAAAAAAGAACATTAGCTTTCTTTTTGCCCCCCCTCCCCCCTTTGCTTATGCTCTGCTTTCCAGATACTTGTAGATGCATGGCAAGCCTCTGTCACCTATCCCCCGTCCCTGTAGTATTTCCTCATGTTTCCCAATTGCTTCTGACTTCCAGCGAGACATGCTCCTTTTGCTCATGTGTTCTGACCAGCACTTTGTGGTGTTCCCATGATTTACATAGCTTCCAAGAACTCCTTCCACACCAGAGAGTTTTTGTCTAATCTCATCACTCAAGTTCTTTGTAACAGAATCCCAGGTCTGACCCAATCTACTGATTTCTAAGAAGAAGCAATATGTCAGGTTTTTACCAGCACACTTTGCTTGCCCTATCTGCACATCGCACCCAATGTTCCATGACTCATGATTCATGGTTAGCCACGTCAGAGAATGACCCCTCAAAACAACTCGAAGGTGCTTTTGAGACTCACTCACATTGCTGCTTAGAGTCACGTGTCACCCGAGAGCAGAAACAAAGTTTGACTTTAAATCCACCGGGCTGTAGCCTTAAATTGAACTCGGACTAAAGTGAATGGTGATATAATGGTTATACCCTTAAATTACTGTCTGTGCAGACACATTCCTCCTCTGTCTAGTGTGTGTTGGAGAAGCTGTGAAGGGGTCAGAACATTTTCTCATTGTCACCTAACCGTGTCAAAGTAAACATGTCAGACTCTTACTTTATTATTTATGCATAAATGGTACATTGAAGTTCTAGGCAATACACATGCAAGCCCTCATAATCTAGCAGATGCTATCTGTGAATGCTCACAAATAGTTTTCCAATTGGTTGTAGTACTTGTTTATTTTCTCCTCTTTTATTCTGGGCTCAGAGAACATTCTCCATGGAGGTCTGGTAAAATGCCACATTCAGAAGTTGTTATGCAGCATTTGTGGTCACTGTTTAAGGAAGGAAAGTTATAATACTTTAATTTTATCCCTTAATAAACATAATTTTTAAAATTTCCTCTGTTCCTTCTGTATCTCTTCTCTTCATTTTCTCTATCTACGTTCTTTTTTCTTCTTTTGTCAAGTTATTGCATGCAAATAGTTAGATTTGTCATGAGAATTTTTCCTTGGAAAGTGTCCTGTTTCTTATAACAATGACCATATCGTCATTTACTCCAAAGACTGTTGGCTCAAGTGGCAGAGTGACCTTAAGAGTAACTTAGGCTTGGTCTCACTGAAAATTCTGTTTTCTGTAAAATTTACAATTTACGATTGAAAGCTTCTATGAAACACACTTCTATTTTAAAATCAAGTATCTTTTCTTAAAAGAATTCTTGAAACAGATTAATGGTGACTTCATAGCACTCATGACTGGGGCCAAAATAAAGACAAATGTCTTACTTGAATAAAATTTGAATTGATCATAAAAAAAAATTATAGAAAAGACCAAGACTGAATCTGGAAAGGATTTATGAAGATTTAGTTTATATTTGAGACAAACTTGATCATTATTGGTGCCTTTCATCTCTCTCTCTTTTTCCCTCTCTCTTTGTTTTTGCACTTGGTTTCTTTCACTCCTTCCCAAGAAGCCAACAAAACCATGAGGACACAGAGAAAAATATTAAAATATACCACAAAATGTAAAAAAGAAACCATGTTTTGCATTTTAGACAAGATTCTATTCAAGTCCTTTGAAAACATGCATTTTAAGTCTGGCTCTTCTCCAAAAAGTGAGAGAAGATTAAAGTAATATATATATACTGAGTATAATATATCGAAGCCAAGAAAAGGGTGACACTTGCCTGTAATCAGATATTGGGTTTTGACATCTGACCTTAAATTTCCTGCTTAAAGGCAAAAACCTCTGTGCTCCTTACAGAGCAAACAAGTAAGGGGGTTTCCTTTGTTTAAATTAAAAACCTGTGTTCTGTTAAATGTCTCCTGGGGTTTCAGCTTCTCTGGGGAAATATAGGTTTGGGACTCTTTTTTGTTTGTTTCCAAAACTGTATTATTTTATGTTGCATTTTATATGAAGCTTTAGTATGTGACAGCTATAAGATCTCAAGATTATATTTGCCCTATAAAATTTGTCTTGATTTCACTAAACCTTAACATTAGAAAGATATCACGCAAACCTGCCAGTGAAAACAGGGGCAAGTAGACAAAACTGACTTTTTGTTTTTAAGGCTTAGGAAGGAAAGAAAATTGAAGAGGGGGGGCGGTGTTTAAAGACAGAGGATTGAACATATATATTTGGGTAAATATCCTCCCCAAACCTTCCAAAATCATACTATAGATCTATTGAAAACCAAAAGCATGAATCTACGAGTACAAAAGAAAAGGGGGAAACAAGATAATAGAAAAGATTATTTGGGTGCTTGAAAGCAGGTAGATGAGTGGTAAAAGGCCAAGGAAAAGAATCCTAAGGAAGCACTTTGAAGAATTACCCCCAAATCAGGTGACTCTGGAAATGGGGAAGAAGGTGTGGTTAAAAAATAATTGAGTCAAATCCTATTTAAGAGGCAAGACTCCCGATCTCTCCCTCATCCCTTCCCTCACTTTGAGCAGTAACACCCATGTCCTTTTCTTATGGACAGAACATTTCTGGAAAAAGTTCTCAGCTTTTATATGTTTATGTGGTTTGCTTGTGTCCCCCTGGACAATCAAAAATACTCTTCCTCGACTCAAGGTTCTTAACCTTAATATCTGCAAAGTCCCTTTTTCCACACGAGGTAACATATTGACAGGTTCCAAGGATTAGGACATAGACATCTTTGAGGGGCTATTATTCTGCCCATCCCACAAACTTAAGAACGGGATTACCTTTAGAAGTATGTTTTTCAGTAAAATTCCAGAAAAGAAATCATCTTTGCCGAAAATAAACAGCCAAGCAAGGGAGCAAATGGACTGACTCCAGAAATATTTTGAAAGTAGTACAGTCATTACTGGGTGGTTGATTGGCTGCAGAGAGTGTAAAAGAGGGAGCATTCAAATATAACCCACAGATTTCCCTGTTGGGTCACTGAATGATGAAGCTATTTCTTAAGAATCAGAATCATAGAAAAAGGAAAAAAAAGCAGGAAAAAAGATGAAGCTAGTTTAGGACATGAAATGAGTCAGGAGCCAAGAAGATTTTTAGGTGGAAGGCTTAAGACAAGTCTCAGTTGGATTTGTAGATGTGGGAATTATTAGTCATGATATATGAAGTCATGATACTAGATGAGATCACCAATGGAAATGTGGAGAGAAAGAATGGATGGATTTGGAGCTGAATTTAGAGCTATATTTATATTTAAATAACAGGCAGAGGAGAGGGGTGTGGGGGAAGACTCTGAAGGGTTGATGAAAAACCAAGAAACCAGCAGCAAAGTGGCCAGTGGGACCCTGAGAACCTCTCATTCTCAGAAGGCTAATGTCTGTCTATTGTAGTACTGGGCATGCTATTTATCTTACAAGGAGGGCATAAAATGTGATCTAGTTAACCACGTAAACATAAGTAACTACCACAGATTGTCCCATAGCCAGGAAGTAAGCTTTCATTAATTGGTTCTGGGAGTTCTGAAAATTTGAAGCTTCTTTCTTCATCTTAAATAGGAAGCTTCTTTCCTATTCTTCCTACTGATTTTCTAAATAGTTTTATAAAAAGTCATTTTCTCCTACACTCTCCTCAGACATAAAACAGACACAGGGATAGATCTTTGCTAAGGACGTGCAAAAATGCGCAAACCGTGTGAGAAATTGGTCTGTAAGAATTCAAATCTGTAGACTGGGAGAATGAGCGTAACATTTCTATCCACTGGCTTGCGTAATTTTCACTTTTGTCTCTTCCAAATGAGCCAAATTTTAAATTTCACCCAAAAAGTAGATGCCAAATCACATTAGGATGTACCTGTCTCCTCTCACTATTTTTTAAAACCAATTGGATAACTATCGCACGTACTGAGCACTCACAGGGGCCAACATTTCACTGAACCATTCTGTGGCTTTGCCCAGGGCTGCTGATACCTGTTGTTGGCAAAATCTGAAACAACATGTCTTTACAAGTGACCTCCCTGCATGATCTAATATGAATACAGACATCAATAAGTCATTGTGATCAAAAGTATCGCTTCATATTTTGCCAGATAACCGTGAAATTTGAATTAATATAGTAAAATTGTTAAAGGGCCTCTGTTGAAACATCTCAAACAATTATTTATCTTCCAGATTATGAATGATACCGTTTCTGAGGACATCCCAAAGCAGAAGCCTAGACTAGTAGTAAGTGGATGTGTGATTTCTTATTCTAGTAATTAAACAATTTTAAGTGGCAGACATAAAAAGTGTTAGATTTTTGTCAAAAGACTGTATCCAACATGGTATTTTACTTTTTTTTTTCCCAATGAAAATAGAAAATTCTGCTAGGTGAAACTTTTCTAAAAAGTTGCACTGACTCTTTAGAAAAGTTAACAATTCTGATAATTAGACGTTAGGGATAAAATCGGTAATAGTAAAATGCCTCAGGTATGTTTCTGTTAGACACATTCTTGAATCTGTCTTTGCATTGAGAAATCCTGGGCTTTTGATGACTATTTTTCTCAGTCACTATGACCAAGTGCTTGGTATCTTGCTATGCCACCAACATGGCTCAAAGTCATAACCTCTTGTTACCTTTGACCCTGAGGTCCCTGTCCACAATTTAAAAGTTACCCAAAAGAAATACATGCCAGGACATTACAATGTTGAGTCTCCCCTACAATGGGATTGCCAACCTCAGTGTGGGGAGCTCCATTCATTTCATTAAAACCAGAAGATCATGGCCTGGGGAAGCAGATATGGAGTTAGATGCCCCTAAAACCATAATGTTGAACATTTTTAATGGTGGAATTTCTGCTGTTGTCTCTTCTCCCCACTGAGATCCAAGAAAACTGAGGAAACAAGATTGAGAAGGAGCAAGCATTGACAAAAATTATAGCCTCAAAGGAATCCTGGGCCAAGCCTTCAGCTCTGTGATCTGAGGAACTCTGTTTTAGAATGAGCCTGATGTTAATATATGTTTATTTTTTGCTTGAGTTTGTTCTGGGAATAGTATTTCAACTTCTCCAGGATGTACAGGTCACTCTTAATTTTCAGTCTTGAGAACTGGCCTAGCTCAGTGTCTCTCTGGTATACAAAGGGTGATCAGTAAATCAGTGTTTGGCTCGGTGGCTGCTGTAAGCTTTAGTAAGACCATTCATGGAGCCTCTGGAACTCAGTTGTGGGG
Source organism: Panthera leo (assembly GCF_018350215.1). Lineage (NCBI taxonomy): Eukaryota > Metazoa > Chordata > Mammalia > Carnivora > Felidae > Panthera > Panthera leo. The sequence goes on along the minus strand of NC_056686.1, from coordinate 207,990,716 downwards.
AAATAAATTTGACCCACACATCAATCGGATCGAAGTAGCCTTGCTAAGGAGCTTCGGTTCCTTCACTTTTTGAAAATCTGCTCATATTTAAAGGAAAAATATACACAATCTCAAGAAGAGACTAGAAAGAAGAGGGATTGCTCTTCACTGAGTATCTCCTCTGTAGGATCATTAGGCACTCCTACATGCTATTATCACATCTAATTCCTGTAATCCTATGAGATTACCATTATTATCTCTGTGTTAGCGATACGAAACTGAGACTGAGTCTCGGAGAAATAGTGAACAAACAGGTTTATGCCACAAAAAAAAAGAAGCGGGTTTAAAACCAGACGTCTAATGCTAAAGTTGATGTTCATTGTATTAGATGACACAGTCTTCCTAGTAAGAAAGAAAATATGTGATTTTTTTTTTTTTTCTGCTGTTGCCATAAAGGGTTATTTGATTATAGCTGTCGGTAATTTATCATCCTTAGATTTTGGCACATATAATCTTACAATCCCAGTATACTTTTTGAACTATGACCTCATAGTTCCTAGCAAGAACATGTTTTTCTAAAGATAACAGGCATTGTACTCAACTCCATCTAAGCCAATCAATCCTAAGATTCCTTTATGAAGACTTTTACACTGGCGAAATATTTCAAAATATCACTCATAGGTTTATCTAGTAGTTGTTAATCCCAGTAGTATTTAAATGGAAATATATTTTGGTATTAAATATCTTTTAAACCGTAGAGTCATGACTTTAAATTTATTTCACACAGGATATAATTTATACGTATGTTGCATAATGTTTTCAATTTTAAGAGGCTAATATAAAGAAACATGGTTGATGTGCTTGCAAATGGAGCTCACATATTTACAACTGTAACTTTAGAGTATTATGCACTTATTACAGTGGTCAAACTTTTTGGATTTTCCTGTATAGCTTCCGCACAGGAAAATATTTCTGATTTTTCCCTCTTAGGTCCTCAGATGAGAATACATTTTCTAGAGAAACCTGGGTGGCTCAGTCACTCAAGCGTCTGACTCCGGCTCAGGTCTTGATCTCATGGTTCGTTGGTCAAGCCCCCTGTCAGGCTCTCTGCTGTCAACACAGAGACCACTTCAGATTCTCTGTCACTCTCTCTGTCCCTCCCCCACTTGTGTTCACTCTCTCAAAAATAAATAAAACATTAAAAAATAATTTTACAAAGAATGTGTTTTCTAACAATCTTGAGTTGTGACAAGTGTTATATGACCAGGTCTAGCCCACTTGTTGTAGGGAGAAGTCATATATATCACTTTGGGCTAAAGAATTAATGACCTACCCATGACCTTTCTCTTATCCCTTAGCTTGGGAATCACCAATATTTGAGGCAGTGGTCTGTTAGCCTGGGTTCTAAAGTGACTGTCGAGATCAGAGCCCCTTAGCTAAATACTGATAGAGTGTAATATAAATGAGAAATAAGGCTTTGCAGATCTAACTCACTGATATTTGAAGACTATTTGTTACAAAGCATAAACCGGTCTATCTGTTGGAGGTGACTGATGTAATCCTCACCATGGCAACATTGCTCTGTACCTTGACACAGGGTGTTTTTCTGTCTTGAAAACTCACACACTTCAAAGGCTTGCTTAGCAAGCCATATTTTAACACTCAGCATATGTTCACACTTCTGGAAAACCATCTCTCGTAATTTATTCAGCAGCAAACCTGGATTAGGTAATTTACCCTTTGGCTCGCACGCACACTTTGATTAAACATACCACATCTGAGTATTTGCTGAGTATTTGCTGAGTATTTGCTGCTTCCACTATGTTAGCTCTGTAAAGGGTCAACACAGGTCATTTTATATACCACAAGTACCCTATACTGACCACCATTCTTACGAGAGGTAGGGGCTGAATAAATATATGTTTGTTGACCGAATAATTGAATTAACGGAGGCATGAAGAAATGAAAGTGGCCTTGTCAGTGGTGGCAAGATTTCATTTTTGGAAAGAGAAAAAAATTGATAGGAGGCAAATTACGGTAACTGATGATAAAGAAAATAACATTTTCAGCATACTGATAGGCATTTATACTTACAGGATACTTCAATGTCTACAAAGAATTCTCCCTTTTCATATTGTCTATTTTACATTCCCAACAATCTAAGTGTGGTGGTTTGGGCATATGTGATATTTTCCTCGTTTTACACAAGAGGAATCTGAAGTTCAATAAAATAAAGTGCCATGTTCAAGATCAAAAGGCCTGCGGAGCTAAGTCTCCACATTTAGTCATCTATTTAAATCCATTCATTCATAGTTCTTCACTGAATTGGAGGTTTTTGTTCAGGTGAAAAAATTCACTAAACTAAACTTAAATTTTTTTTAAAAAAATCCGTAACCAAGAAAATATATAAAGAGAGGAACAGAGCTCAGACCTCATGCTTAAGAGATTCATGCATCAGGCGGCCAAGATATAAAAGTACAGGGAAAAAAAGTCGTAAGGAGGGAGTGTAAGAAGGAGAATGGAGGAAAGAAAAAGTAAGAGAGAATGGAAGCACCACACGATGCCATAGGAGAGCATGTGGCCAGTGAAAAAGAGAGCAAACAGCGCGCTTGTGCCCAGGAGAATGAATTTCTAAGATGGATTCGATGGAGTGAGTAGATATCAGATAGTCTTTTTATTTTTTTTAATGTTTATGTATTTATTTTGAGAGAGAGAGAAAGAGAGAGAGAGACAGAGAGAGAGAGAGAGAGAGAGAGAGAGAGGGGTAGCAGCAGAGAGAGAGAGGGAGAAAAAAAAATCCCAAGCAGGCTTCACGTTGTCAGTGCAGAGCCTGACCCGGGGCTCCATCTCACGAACCATGAGATCATGACCTAAGCCAAAATCAGAGTCAGATGCTTAACTTACTGAGTCACCAAGGTGCCCTGAAGTCTTTTTATTTTTAGCAGCTGTATTGAGATAAAGTTCACATACCATATAATTCACTTACTTATGGTGTATAATTCAACGGTTTTTAGTGTATTTGCAGATATGTGTGGCTATTACCACAGTCAACTTTAGAATATTTTCATAGCCCCCAAAAGAAATTTTGTATGTTTTAGCTATCATTCCTCTAAATGTTCACTCCCCTCTCCCCATCCTAGACAACCATTGATCTGCTTTGTGTTTTCTGTAGATTTCCCTGTTCTGGATATTTCATATGAATGGATGCATGTAAAATGTGGTCTTTTTTGGCTGGCTTCTTCCAATTAGCTCAATGATTTTAAAGTTCATCCATGCTTTGTCATATATCAGTACTGCAATCCTTTCCATGGCTGAATGATATTCCGCTGTATGGATAAACCACATTTGCACATCCATTCGTCGGTTAATGGACATTTGGGTTATTTCAACCTTTTGACCACTATGAATAATGCTGCCACGAACATCAACTTACAAGTTGTGGTGTGAACATATGTTGTGAGCTCTCGTGGGTATATACCTAGGAGTGAAATTGTTGGGTCATCTGATAACTCTATGTTTAACCATTTGAGGAACGATCAGACTGTTTTCCAAAGCAATAACACCTCTAATGGTAAAGTCCTAATGCAGTGATAAGGTTACGAAGAAGAGATTTGTACCAACCCAATCAAGGTGGGGATTTTATTGCTTTGAAGATTTTGGAGACGATGCGACTGAGTTTGGAACTTGGCTCTGTCACTTGTTGGCTATATGATCCAAGGAAAGTTGCTAATCCTATTCATAAATACCCACCTCTGCAAAATGGGCATAACAGTAACTACTTTGAATGGTTGCTATGAATATGGAGGTACATGTCGGGAGGATCTCCAGTGACCACAGGCAGATGCTAAGCACTACATTAATGTAAGCCTTGACTAGGAATCTCTACAAGGAAGAACATGTTATCTAATTGAGCATCAGGCCTCCTATGGACTGAATTGTGTTTTCTCACCCAAAATTCATATGTTGAAGCCCTAACCCCCAAGGCAGTGGTGTTTAGAAACTGGGCGGTTAATAACTGGAGGTTATTAGGTTGAGATGAGGTCATGAGGGTGAAGCCTTCAAAATGAAATCAGTGCTCTTATAAGAAGAGACACCAGAGAGCTAGCTTCCTTTCTTTCTCTCTCTCCTCCAGGTAAGGACATGGTGAGAAGGCAGGCATCTACAAGCCAGGAAAGAGCCTCACTGGGGAATCAAATCAGTCATCCCCTTGATCTTGGATTTCTCAGCCCCAAAAACTAAGAGAAATGAATTCCTTCATTTAAGTATTCAATCTATGGTATTTTGTTACGGCAGCCTAAGCTAACCAATGTAAGGACTCCACAAAGGTATTTTCATTTTTCTATATTGGAGAAGCCTATATATATTTAAACGCAGAGTGGCAGAATCCAGGGGGTAGACTAAGTTTGAAGATACTCGAAATAGAGAGGTGATATATCTAGGTGGTCTTTCATGGGCCCCCAACTTCTACTTTGCAATTCACCACTTGTGCTTTACCAAACTTGATGGGATCCTGATCACTTATATTCTACATTACATCAGAATTGAATTCTAGGGGGCACAAATCTCAAATGTTACATAAAGGGCAGGTGACTAGTGGGTAGAAATAGCCTTGTCTTGCTTTGCTTTGCTTTACTCTGCTTTGTTTTAGAAATGGGCCTTTTGCCTGTCTAAAAAAAATCCTCCTTTCAGTTGTAAAATTGAATTACCATGACCTGCTTATTGCCACAATTATGATTGAGATCGGGGGTGATATCACAGAAGATAGAAGCAGGTGCCATGTATCTTGGACTTCCTAATGAAAAATCGTTAGCTAACGCCCAGCATTGTACTCAATGTTTTGCATGGAGTACGCAAAGAAAAAAAGCAGAATAAATACTTTTAAACTTAAGGACATGACAATGTCTACTTCAACCACAAATTTAGGATTAACTTGACACCATTAGAAAGCAACATTTCAACAAGTTTCAGCAGCTGTACGACCAAAAGAGGAATAGAGACTGGAAAAAAAAAATTCAAAAGGGAAGAAATAAAAAGGAAAAAAAAAAACATCTAAATTGAAACATTGAATTGAGTGCGTTTGGAGGTGAGCCGTGAGCTTGGTAGGTCAGTGTGTGGAGAGAAGGGCGAAAGATAATTGGTTGGAACCACACAGAGGCAAAAACTTGGGGATTACAGACAAGTCATAGCACATTGTGGTGCGAATGCCAGAGAGCTATTATGCAGGGGAAACGCTCACAAAATTCTTATTCCCTGATGATTTCCAAGTCTCTTCTCTTTCTCTTGTCGAGCAGATGAATACGTGGGCCTCAAAGAAATTGGTGGCAAGCAGTCATTGACAGAATGAGAAGTTCATTCAAAATACTAATTTTCAGGCTGCTCTTTGAAACACATGATGTTTTGCATCTCCCTTCGTGTCCTCATTTAGCTTTCAGTGCATACGTTCTCCCCTTTTTCTCAGTTACAGCACAGACAAGGTAGAGATTTCTAATGGATGGACAGAATTCTACCTTTGAGAATTTGTTTATATCTGTTTTATTTTACTGGACTTTGAAAAGATAGTCTTTTGATCTAAAAGATAGGAAGGAAGAAAGGAAGGAAGAAAATTAAGTAAGAAGGAAGAATAGAAGGGAAGGCGAGAGGGAAATACAGGTCCATCTACATGATTCTTTCTAAGTTCTCTTTACTGTCTTTGTCGCTTGTCTTGTCATCTGCTTAAATAGCTCAGGCTCCCAGCACGTGATCAAGTGGGAAGCTCTGGGTTGGAAAGTTCCAAGGCACAAGAGGTTGCTCTGCGTTCACCATGTAGGCTGCCTGTGGTTACAGCTCAGCTGACAGTGACACCAATGGCCATCAAGGCCATGGCTGTTAAATGTAAATATCCCCCCCCACCCCCACCCCCTCCCTGCACAGAGCCGCTGTCTTTCTCAGTCTCTATCTCCCGAATGATTCTGGAAGCACAAAATTTACTAAGTTGACTTTTAGAAGTAAAAGTTGATAGTAGGTCAGAGGATGCCTTGCAAAATCGAACAGTGGATGTGGAGAGCATCCCCTGATGCTGAGTTGACAGTCATATTACAGGCTGAGATTCTGGGGTCGATGTCCTTGATGGGAAACTGGACGAAGAGAATCCAAGATTCATTAAAGGACTGTGTCTCCCTCCGGGGGGGGAAAAACCTACAAGAGGGGACTGTGACACGTCATGTGAGGGTAATGTGGCATGGTGAAATAGACAAAAGAACTGGTTTTATCAGGGCCATACTTAGGGGACATGAGAGGTTGAGAAAATCTCTGTGTTCTATCTTCCACCTCCTATCGTCACCTCATTGTAGTTACAGAACAGTAAATACAGGTCAAAATAAGTATCAAAACCATCCTTGAGGGATAATTACAGTAGTATATAAGAATACTGCTAATAATGATAATAACTATCATAATTATTTTGAAGAGTAACATGAAAACTGATTAAGTGTGCAAATGTGGACATAAGGATTAGTCAGTCGGCTCTGAAAAGAGGTAATGGGTAGAAGATGGGGTGGGTAGACTTATGGAGATTATATATATATTATACAATTAATAATTATAATTACACTATATCACTAATATGCTATATATAGTATAATTTTATATATTTAGACGGATAGACAGATGGATAGATCTGTCTATCCATCTAAATCCATCTAAATATATAAAATAATATTTTCTATTTGGAAAAACACTGCCTGTTCCCATTGGCTGCCTTCTTGAATCACTGCCATTTTGCTTACAGTATGTCTCCTTCAACTATGAGTGCCCTCATTCTCATTCACCAGATTTTGTAAATTGACACTGAGGTTCCAAGTTAGGGCAGGTCTACTAAATATCCATATATATGAATTTGTGGGCATATGTATATCCATTTATACATTATATATGTGACATCTCCATGGAACAGGCTAATTAGACTTTTACTTTCGTGGCGTGTGCTCTAAGCTGAGGGTTCACCCTGTCCTAATCTTTGAATTATGCTAAGGAAATGGATTCACAGGCGAGTTGAACATTCTTCAGTGTGTTCACATTGCCTACCGTCTTTCCCCTCGCTTGCATCCTGATGAATCAACACTTGAATTACTGTTAAAGGGAAGGAGGTTCAAGTGAGGATCCTGAATCCTGACAGACATCAACTTGCAAGCATTTGGAAAGTGCAAAGGAGTCAAGGCATCACTTAATAATGGATGGAAGACGAGGCATCCAGGGCAGAGGGGATTGTGGTAAACTTAATTCAATTCCAAGTCTTAGCCCTCTGAGACTCCAGGGTGGGAAGAACCTCCCGGAGATCAATCAGTCCATCCCTCTGCCTCTGGGCAGAACCACACCTAGGTAATTCCAGACTGATGAGATAGATGCTACTTCCTTTAGGATGACTATGCGATTGTGCTGACCAAAAAGTACTCCCATTAAAATTCCTAATGACTCATGCACTTCAGAGTCACAATGTCGTCATGAACAGCTTAATTAGCACCTTTTAAACCACATCATATTTTACTACATTTCTCATTGTCAGTTATTTATAACAAATGAGAAAAACCCAAGTCATAAACAGTTGCCTTGTTTCAAGTATTAAGAGGAAAAAGCCAGACACATTATGCTGGCTTCAGAAATGATGGGAGTGGGATTTGTTTCAAACAGAGATGAACCATATAAAAACACTTAAATGTTGAACCTCACCAGACTTTTAAAAACAAAAGAGTTAATTAGTTATATTTTTATCAGTAAGCATTAGAAGACCATAATAAATGGATTTATTTTAAAACAGATGCACATGAAAAATACTTTCACTTAAGTAAGGAAAAGTGAAGGTTCCAGTATTATTATATATGTTAAAAATGTTTAAAATGGGAAAATAGGTTAGTCCAGTTTCTATATCACCTATCTATCTATTTATCTATCTATCATCTATCTGCATTTATAGTATTAAAAAAAGTTTTCAGCTAACTACTGTTTATTTTTCTTTTTCTGCACCCCCATGGATATTTTGCCATGTTTATTAGTTAATTTATTTAAATGGCAGACTATTTTTTATGAGCAGTTGTAGGTTTACAGAGTTCTCAGATACCCACTTACTTTTCCTGATGCTGACACTGGTGGTGGTTTGGATCTGAATCATTCTAATAGGTGCATAGTGGTATCTCATGGTTGATTGATTGATTGATTGATTGATTGATTTATGAGGGAGAGAGAGAGAGAGAGAGAGAGAGAGAGAGAATGAGTGGGGGAGGGGCAGAGAGGAAGAAGACACAGAATCCAAAGCAGGAGCAGGCTCCAGGCTCTGAGTTGTCAGCACAGAGCCTGACATGGGGCTTGAACCCGTGAACCACAAGATCTTGACCTGCGCCAAAGTCAGATGCTTAACCCACTGAGCCACCCAGGCACGCCACTCATGGTTGTTTTAATTTGCGATTTCTTCATAATCAGATGTCAAACACTTTTTCATATGCTTTTTAGTTATCAGTATACCTTCTTAGGTGAGGTGTCTGTTAGATCCTTTGCCATTTTTGAATGGCTTGTTTGTTTTCTTGTTGAGAAGTGTGATATATAGATAGGCCTTTCCTGTTATAGTGATTAGATATGTGTTGGGAGGGAGGCATTCTCTAGTCCTATGGCTAGGTTGGCCTCTTAGTGGCCATGTAAGGAACATGGCCCCGGGTTTGGTCTTCATTAGTGCTTCTCACTGCCTCTTCTCCACCCTTCTTCAGTGGATAGGATAGGCTGGAGGGGGCTGGAGTTGGAGATATCCCTCCCCACGCCCCCAGGCCAGTTGGGTTCTGATAAAACCTCAGTAGGTTATGCTTTGGTAAAATAGCTCCTCTTGAGGACAGGCTTTATTAAGAACAGAATGTTCTGGGCATATTTCAAAATGTCTACCCTCCCCCCCATCCTGCTGGAAGATAAGGGGAATTTTTTTATTTTTTCTCAGATCTTCGCTATGAAAACCTGAAAGGGCTTCTGCAGCTGACACTCAAAACACTGTGGGGCTCCTACAAGACTGAGCCTCCATAGGATTTTTAATTCAGCCTTGTCCGCTTCAAACCTTCAGAAATTTGTCAACCATAATTTAGATTTTCCTACCCTAGTACTGGTTCCCACAAAGGTTTCTGCTCCTTGGGTTCTGTTCAGGTAGGTTTCCACCTGGTTCTCCAATTTTAGCATATTTGCTTATCGTGTGACCTGAATTCTTTGACAAAGCTAAGAAACGTTGTTGATTTATAGGCTGCTCGGGATTTTTTTCTTGTTTGACGATTGAGGTGACAACCTCCATGTTCCTTACATGGCGGACTAGATCCCAGAGGTCCCCAAAACGTTTGTTTTTAATGCTCACATTTAGAAACTCAGCTTGGTCTTCCATTGGTCTGGTCAATGGTCTCACACTCATACTTGCTCTTTTCACATCCTCACAAAGCCTTTTGAATCATGTTATTTTCAGGGTGCCTGGGTGGCTCAGCTGGTTAAGCATCCAGCTCTTGGTTTCAGCTCAGGTCATAATCTCACAGTTTTCCAAGATCGAGCCCCACATCAGGCTCCCTGCTGAGAGCATGGAGCCTGCTTGAGATTCTCTGTCCCTCTCTCTCCTCTGCTCGTACTCTCCTTTTCTCTCTCTCAAAATAAATAAACTTTAAAAAAAATCATGTTATTTTCTGGTCAGCAATAATTATTTTTTAAGTTACTGTAAAGTGAGAATTCCGTAAAAATCTTATCATCATTGACATGCATTTTTGTTAATCAGCATCATTAAGATATCTTAATAATATCAAAGCCTCAGGGTATCTCAAGATGATGCATGTTTTCTCAGAGTTTAAATTTCCCAAATTTTTATTAAATATATCTGCACTATAAATCCATCAGGGACATAGAAGCTGTCAAATCACACATGAAACTAAGTCTGAAACCATGAACTAAAACGAATTAGTGAATTTATAAGTCTACAGTAAAATCATAACCATGATGTAGTGAAAAATGAGAATATAGAACTGTATTCATTTCCTACTGAGTTGTCATTTTCTTCATTTCTCTAATTGATCATGTAAGACTGTTGCGGCTGCTGGTTGAATTTTATTTTAAACATTTCATATTTTAAAATACATACTCTTTATTTGGATCAGTGGAAACTGTGAGCCATATCGATGATGACATAATTACACACCTAGTTTTCTTTCTTTTAAGTGATTTTTTTACTTTTGGCCATCAAATAAATATAAATACATATACACATTTTTTAAATTTCTTTTTGTAATTATAGCCTCTGTGTCAGCGCTTCTTCAAAAAGTCTGTTTTTCTCGGCTGAAATTTCACACCTCTACACTCACTTCACCAGGGAGGATAATTAATATGTAGGGCTCAAGGTTATGCCCCCTTCTGGTCTGTCTTTCCATTTGTGATGAAAAAGAGGTGATGATGAGTTTACCTAAAACGTACTAAGTAAACATCAAACAAACAAAAATTACTAATTAGTTGATTTAATGAACGTGGCAAAAATAGCAGCTCTTTCTCTGTTCCTTGCCCCCTACTTATGCCATAAATAATCCACTTTTAGACATTTGATGAGGAGAAGAACACCTGTTATCTGAGTGACTGCTTTAGAAAGCAGTTTTTAGAATGCTTGCAAAATGCCACATGTTCAATCACGGCCATTTTCAAATGTCTCTGCATGTCCGGCTTGCGTGCAAGACACTATAGAGTTACTCCAAGTAGATTTCCAAGTTATAACTTGATGACACCGTCTCCAAACTTCTATCTTCCATTAATGGCCGTATGAAATACATGAACCCAAAGCTGAATATATGGAACAGCTAACATTGCAGAAATGTAGACACGATAAGGTAAGAGGAGGGAATCCATCTTCCTGTACGGAAGTCATTGAGAGTCAACAGGAAAACTGCTAGCTGAAAACAAATCATGTGCTCCAATGAATGTGGATATACATTTTTTTCACTTAAAAAAATTTTAAGTGTCGGGGCGCCTGGGTGGCGCAGTCGGTTAAGCGTCCGACTTCAGCCAGGTCACGATCTCGCGGTCCGTGAGTTCGAGCCCCGCGTCAGGCTCTGGGCTGATGGCTCGGAGCCTGGAGCCTGTTTCCGATTCTGTGTCTCCCTCTCTCTCTCTGCCCCTCCCCCGTTCATGCTCTGTCTCTCTCTGTCCCAAAAATAAATAAAAAACGTTGAAAAAAAAAATTAAAAAAAAAAAAATTTTAAGTGTCGGGGCGCCTGGGTGGCGCAGTCGGTTAAGCGTCCGACTTCAGCCAGGTCACGATCTCGTGGTCTGTGAGTTCGAGCCCCGCGTCAGGCTCTGGGCTGATGGCTCGGAGCCTGGAGCCTGTTTCCAATTCTGTGTGTTTCCCTCTCTCTCTGCCCCTCCCCCGTTCATGCTCTGTCTCTCTCTGTCCCAAAAATAAATAAAAAAAAAAAAAAAAAAAAAAAAAACCGTTGAAAAAAAAATTTTAAGTGTCTTTATTTTGCGAGGGATAGAGCGCATGCGTGTACACATGCACGAGTAGGAAGAAGGAGAGACAGAAACCCAAGCCGGCTCCATGCTGTCAGCACAGAGCCAGACGCAGAGCTCGAACTCACAAGCTGTGAGATCGTGGCGTGAGCTGAGGTCGAGTCGGATGCTCAACTGACGGAGTCACCCGGGCACCCCTGGATGTTCATTTTTATAATTTAATAAAGAGCAGCGAACATCTCCGATTTCAGCATTGGTAAAAGAGAAGCTACCTTTGCGTGCGGGCATGTATGCGTAACATCAACACCTATGAGACAGATAACCTGTAAACAAACTTAGGGATGTCCAAGATTTATGGTTTTTGCCACAAAGTTTTGCCGTAGAGGGCAGTGAGTGGCATAACTGAGCTATTGATTGCTGAAGATAATCCCTTTGGTCTGTGGCAGTCCAAAGGGTTCACTCCAAATAAAAACTTCATTCGTGGAGCAAACACAAAGCCTTTATATTAAGAGAGACCGAACCAGAAGACATTCAGCACGGCTAACCTTGAGCCGTTTGGTTCAGCATTGAATATTGCAGGGCAAATCTCCCCTGGAGCTATGCTTCGGACTTTTTTAGAAAAGAGAAACAAACAAACAAACAAAAAAACCATTCCGGCCACTTTGCCGATAGGTCTTTTGTCAGCCTGACCCAGGCACATGCGACACACGCAATAGTCCATATAGGTGAGCCTCTCTCTCTCCCCTGTTACCGTGTCAGTTACCTGGTTTCCCTAGCCCTGCTGTGCTAGTGTCTGAACTGCTCCTGTGTTAATCTCGTTTTTGAGTCTTCGATCATGATAGAAATCAAGGCGAATGTTTCCTCAGTGCTCCCTATACGCCAGTTTCCTAAGCACCTTGTAGATACTGACTCTTTCAAACTCCGTGGCAATCCGATGAGGCAGGTGTAGTTATCATCACTTTTTTTTACAGGCATAGAAAATGAGCAACCTTATGAGGTGGGTTCTGTTATTATTTCCACTGTACAGGTGTGAGTACGGCCAGTGCCTCCGTTTTACAGATGAGCACACTGCGGCACCGAGTGGTTAAGTAAACTGCACAAATGTCACACAGGCTGGTACATGACAAAAGTAGGCTTTGAACCCAGGCGTTCTGTTTCTCGCGTCCCTGTTCTCAACTACTTCACCATCAAGCCTCAATCATGCCTTGGATGTGGTTGGTTCCTGATTGTTGTGGCTCTGGCTTTCAGCTTCTCTGATGGGCTTGATTAGGCTCTCAGTGTCCTTTTCCTACGTGAGGTCCATTAAAAACCACCCTCTTAAAAAACGCCAGTCTGTTGCCTCTTCATCGACACAAACAATTGTCTGTGTGTGTAAATACGGGTGCCCGTGTGCACGCATGCGTGTGGCTATCCGCCAGATTAGGGTTGGGGGCGATAGGGGATCTTGGAAGGCTACCTTTCACAAATGCCAAGAACTCTCATAAACAGCAGATGAAGAGTGCCGAAGAACAGCCAATCCCTCCCAGCCCAGAGTTCAACTCCACAAGCCCTTGACACGCTCTCGGTGATTTTTTTCCTCTCAAAGCAAGTGTAGCCGTGGATTTCCCCGGATCCTGACACAGACCATCTGATGTGTCTGCAGTGGAGGTTAAACATGAACCCTGGGAGAAAGTTCTGGCCCCACGAGAAAGTTATTTAAGGCTCTCTGAGAAGTGAAATAAAAATATGTCAATAGAGACTATTATCCAACTTTGCCTTTTTTGATGTGGTTTTAATTTTCAGTTTGACTTGCAATTCATCACCCGGTCAAGAGACCTGCACATTCAAATCTTGGTGAGTACAACAGCAAAAAGAAAAAAAGAAAAAAGAAAACGGAAAAATCCGTGCCTACAAGTTGTAGCATATTCAGTCTCTTACACGTATCTCCTGCCTTGTGCTGAGGTGAAACACAAAGTGAAAGAAGCCAGGCGATGACGTTTTAGGTCATCTAAAAAAGTAGAAATGTGATGGTTTGCTGGCATTTTTATAAAATACTTTAAAGATGATTCAAAGCAGAGATACCCGCATGCAGAGAAATATGGCTCAGCATTTGAGTAAGATAACTGCGTTATAAGTAACCTATACAGAGTGCTTAGTATCTTCTAGGCACTACTCTACGTGCTTTACATTTCTTAACTAGTTTAATGTTTGTAACAAGCCTCCTAGGGAGATTTCCTTAGCTCCTTGTTAAGAAGACACAATGTGTTCCAGGTAGAAGGGAGGATAGTCAGGTTTGACATCCTTCGGCAGCTCTGAGACCAGGCTCTTAACTACTATAGCTCCCATTGCCTTCTCTGTAACCTTCAACCATTAACCCTGGGGGAAAAGATCTCCGTGCTCTGTCTCCACAAAAGGGAAGGGATATGCAAGTTTGAGGGAAGAGCCTTCAGCAGATCTGTGCCTTCACTCACCTTGCCCAGGGCGGGAGGAATGATGTGCTCACCGGGAGTCAGGCAGCAGGAACTCCGCGTCTCTCCAGGCTTATTCCTTCTCAGAACTAGCCTCTCCGCAGGGCATTTCCCTTCTCTGCCCTTCTTGTGATCAGGTCAGCTGGGCTATTTGAGGGAGGCCTCGGGCTGCCCAGTGCTCCTGCCGGTGATAGATGTGGGGTAAAAAAGAGCAGGTTCATCTAAAGCTGCATTCTGGAATCAGCTTGATCAGTGACGTTGTGCTTTTCTTGGGCTTAAAGCCTAGGTCTGTTTCTCAATTCTAATCTGGGAGCTAAGAGAAAGGGTCCTAAAACTTAATGCTCTTCTGCCATAGTCCTCTTGTCCTTGAGTGTGTTCATTCTTCTGGAGAAGGCATTCTTGGCATTGGAGTAACAAAAACAAATATTTAGCTGTGGGTTTCAGGGTGGGGTGTAAAGACGCCTGTTGGGTCTGTGTTCTCCAGGTCCAAATAGGAGTTCTGAATGCTTCAGCTTAGTTCAACGGAGTTCTCCATTGGACTGTCAGCCCTAATGGTCGTTAGGTGGTCATTCTCCCAGTGAGTGCTTGTGTTTGATTTCCTCAGAGACCTCATGGGTGGGTCAAGATGGAGAGGGCCCTATCTTTTTCTTAGAGACAGAGCAAAAGATGAGCATAGCCACTATAAAGAAGAAGCAAAAAAGAGAAGACTGTCCAGGGCGAATGCACTTCTGTCTCCCTTGCTGCCTCCAAATGGTCTCAGTGGGAATCAGCTTTTTCCATAGAAACCCAGGCATGAAATCTTAGGTGGACGCATGCTTTTTATGCTCACTTGTAGGTAACAAAGGTCCTATGGCCTCTTTAATTCAGCAAACACATTTCAATTTGGTAATTACAACTGTTCAATAGAATGTGTGAATATTTACTGTAATGTTCATTTAGGGAAAGATTTTCTTTTCACTCAGCAGAGGCTGATAGCTTGTAGCCCCCTGACTTTTCAGAAAGCTAGCCCCTGTCCCTATTGCTGGCCTCCCCACCACTCCCTTTTGGACGTTCACCAGGGTTAATGCAGACAGAAAGGCCAAAGAGAAAGACAAGAGATGAGGAAGAATCTTACCTACCTGGCAATGCGGATCTGATTTCACATTCTGTGGTCTTGGCAGGCATTTAACCCCATCTCCTATCACGGGTGCCCTTCCCGAGTTTCTCAACTTTCCTTCTGGAATATCCAGCTGTAGTTTTCATGATCTGGGCAACGCATCCTTCTCGGTCATCGGAACTCCCATCAGCCTCTGATTTCTGATGTTCCTTTTATCCCAGATGTCCTGTCAGTCCTATCATCCTTACAGGCGGCCTTCTTATGGAGCGTCAGGTGGCTGTGTCTAAAAGTTCCACTTCTATATTATGAGCAAGACTCAAGCCTTATTGCAGAATTGTAGATAACTTCAACACAACCTGTTATCTCTTCTGTCCCACTGTTTCCAGCTGAAAGCTACAAATCCTTGCCTTTAGAGTCCTTAGCATTTGTCAGGCTCGTGATCACTGCATACCTTCTAATGCCTGGAATCCATCTCAAGCTCTCTGCCTGGCTCTGTTGAAGTTTATGTCTTGCATTGAAGGGCAAAGTGTTTGGATGGAGAATAAACTTGCAGTACTCCACTGATTCCCAAGAACTGCTTTATAAAGGAAAAAAAAACCACAACAAATCTCTTCTGACCAACATAACCTTGGTCATACTGTGTATATGATATGGGTGATATTCCGTATATTTTATATTTTCACTGTTTTTCGGCCACCCATTTTGAAATACAGTAAAATGGTGGTTTGTGAGCATAATTCATTCTGGAAATATGATTGCAACCCAAAGCACTCGTGTATCAAAACAAATTTCAAGAACCATTGGCTCAGTTGTGTTCATGTGACATTCGGCACCTTGTTCTACTTGTATTGCAAGACAGGGCTTATTTGTCAAGTTAAAATTTATTAGAAATGTTTGCTCATCTTCCAGAACACTTGCAGAACAGGTTACTTGCAATCCAAGGTTTTACGGGTACTTTTAAGACTTCCTGTCTTCTTGCTCCCTTGCTCCCTTTGTTGCCTTGATGAAAAAATTCCAGTTAACATCCAGTTTCATGAGCTTTCCTTGAGGACAGAAAAGAGAAGCAAAAGAAAGGAGGAATAGTTTTCCTTTAGAAACCACCACAGGCAATGTGAACAAAGAGAATTTCCCTTTTCTTACCACAATGGAGGACAGAGAAGAAGTGAAGAAAGACGATGGAAGCTTCCTTATCATCACTTCTGGCTGAAATGCTTTCCTAGGTAGGAACATGCAGAGAGAAAAGGGTGCCAGGCAGCTCGACAGAGTGATGATTTTCTACTCAATAGCCATTTTTCTCCTTTCTTGCTAATGAGCTTGATTTTGATGGGGACAGCAATAAGTCCAGTTGGGGGAAAAAATTAAAATTCTGTATTTCTTAAACTCATTTGCAGATAGGGTGGGCAATGAACTCTGACACTTGTTGACTGGGGTTCCCGGAATAACTGCCTGAGAAAGGAGAGACTCAGCCATTGGCACTTCACTCTCCCTTCCTTCTGGCCTGAAATGCTAATATATCCCTAAGGTTGGGATCTTGCAACAATGATTTAATAACCAAAAGAATCATGGAGACCTCTCAGCTGATGTTCCAGACTTGTTGCCACAAGAGAAGACTGTAAACCCTCATTTGTTTAAGTGAGTGTGTTTAGGTCTCTATTACAGCCAAATTTAATTCTTAAATCAAATACTAGCTGTATAATTTGGAGCAGGTTTCATAACCTCTCTAGTTTCCTTATTTCCTTAGTTCCCTGATTTGTAAAATGGAAATCTTGCCAGTAGCATCTCAGAAATATTTTAAAGATTAGAAAGCATCACACACAGAGAGCAGTCAGCAGAGTTCTTGATGTACTACAGTGAATAAGTGGTAAATAAATATAAGTGCCCATTACTTATCTTCATATTAATGTGGATATTCCTTAATCCAATGTAGACTCTAAATGAGGCCGTGGCTGAGGGAAATAAGGTATCTTAAGATATCACTGCAACTGGCTTAGAGTGTTCCTAATCAACTTCAAATTTTCAAATTTAGAAGAAAGGAAGGTGTATTCAGCTACTAGACTTTGAAGTCAGCCAAATCCATGTTAATTAATTCTATATAACAAGAGTGGGTTATTCTGATGAAAGATGAACTCATATCGTAAGTTTAAGAAGGGGTTTACAGTGCAGAGCCTGCTTGGGATTCTCTCTCTCTCTCTCTCTCTCTCTCTGCCTCTCCCCTGCTCACGTTCTCTCTCTCTCTCTCTTTCAATAAGTAAACTTAAAAAAAAAAAGAAATTATAGGGGTTATCTGAATTCATTGTGATTCAAGGGGATTTTATAATTTCCATATTTACTTTTGTGATTGCCAGATGTGCTGTTCCAAACTTTTATTTATAACTAAAATTTTCATCTTCTAACAGATGTACACGCAACAGATGGTCACTGCCCTGGTTGTGACCACATAGATTAAAATATATGCTTGTGTGTGCATGTGTGTCCATGAATATATGCCTATGAAATCTTATTTTGAAATGAGATCATTTTCTATTAAAACATAACACAGGCAACTTATGGGAGTAGGACTTAAAAGTAAGGGAAGACAGTGACTTTTTATTAACTATTTATGGTCACCAATCACAGCTTAAGCAAATGTTAGTTCTCTCCTCAGATCTGATCACTCGTTTTACGTTTTCTAAAAAAAATTTCCTTACATCTTTTTCTGGCTTCATACTCCTCCTGAATTTCTACCATGGAGACGTCAGGTCTAAGATTTTACACCTTATATCATCTTGGAATCAAAAGCTTTTTAAGGCTGGCCTCTGCATAGCTCCCCCTTCTTAAATACTGCCTTTAGCAGGGACCTGTCATCTCATTAGGCAACTGTTGTCAACAGCGGGAAAAGTTTATAGTGGAAAAGGTTACGCATCACTGCCAAGAACTCATGCAAGTCCCCATAATACCTCTTCCTTCATCTTCAAAGTTCTTATGTAGATATTTGATTCTTCCATAAGACACAAAAAAGATTATGACTCAATTATTAAATTTTATTCAGTGTAGTTCTTTTTTTTATTTTTTTAAAAAATGTTTTTAACGTTTTATTTATTTATTTATTTATTTTTAAGTTTTTTTTTTTAACGTTTATTTATTTTTGGGACAGAGAGAGACAGATCATGAACAGGGGAGGGGCAGAGAGAGAGGGAGACACAGAATCTGAAACAGGCTCCAGGCTCTGAGCCATCAGTCCAGAGCCCGACGCGGGGCTCGAACTCACAGACTGCGAGATCGTGACCTGAGCTGAAGTCGGATGCCCAACCGACTGAGCCACCCAGGCACCCCGTTTTATTTATTTTTGAGACAGGGAGAGACAGAGCATGAACAGGGGAGGGTCAGAGAGAGGGAGACACAGAATCTGAAACAGGCTCCAGGCTCTGAGCTGTCAGCACAGAGCCCGACGGGGGGCTCGAACTCATGGACCATGAGATCATGACCTGAGCCGAAGTCGGCCGCTTAACTGACTGAGTCACCCAAGCACCCCTATTCAGTGTAGTTCTTAAGTTCTGTTACAATGAAATTTGAATTTTTTATTGGTACCTAAGTTACTACATAAAGAAACATGGCACCTGGCTTTAGAGAACTCTGACTAGGCTTATGTAGTGGGTCCGGGACAGGACCCTATACAGTCACACAACGTTCTGCATTGGGTTTGGATTGTGCCCTCGTGTCCCCATATTGAAATTCTTAATAACTTTTTTTTTTAAACAAGGGGCTCAGCATTTATTTTGCACCAGACCTGCAAATTATGTAGCTGGTCCTGGGCTCAGTGTTTGACTAATTCTATTTAGTTGGAGCTCTAATTCCTCAGATAAGTTGATTTTCCAGAAGCTAAGTCTTCCAGCAGGGTTGTTTCCCAATGGACTTTCCTCTTGATTTCAGGAATCCAATATTGCATTAACAAAGTCCCTAGGGTTTGGGATTTATACCAATGCTTTATAATTGACTTTGTCTTTTACAGTAAAAATAAAGTTGGAGTGCCTTCATATTCCTTAAAACTACCATGTAAGTGGAAACGCTGTATTTTAAAGACGGTCTCCCGACATCTATATAAGCCATATTTCTCTCCTTTCTTCTACTCATGTAAGGGTCATGATCACTTGTAACTCAAATCTTAACATATAGCAATATAATCAGTGTGTTAAAAAAGATAATGAAATTATTTTCAACTGATTTAATAGAATGTCTTTGATGCAAATGCTGAACAGCTTGTTTAAACTGAGGTTGAATTTGGATCTTGTAAGTTTCTGGATTCTTAAAGTACCATAAGTGGGACACACTATTTGAATGGTAAGAACAGCTGAAATGCTAAAAATGATATGCTTTTTAATGCACAGAGAGCTCAGATATGACTGTTAAGTACAGAGATCAATTGCAAGTTTCTGTTCTCTCTCCACTGGTTCCTGAGTGAGATAGATGTGTTTCTCAGAAAATAAACACCGCACGTCAGTATCACTTGTACCGTGTGTGTCTACAATGGCTTTGAGGCTCCAATATCCTAGAGAAGACTCAGGTTGATGCAATTTAGTTATTATGTGCTACACTTTTTTTTTTTCTTTCAGTTAGTAGTGATTAATGTGCAAGAGCAGTTAAGGTAATGTCAGTTATTTAAAATGACTACATTCATTCACAGATCTCTTCCAGTGAAAGCCATTCTGAGCTAACACGCACAAGCAGTAAACTATAGGTGATGCTTTGTTTGTAGTATATCACACTTTTGTTTTCTTCCAACGAGGCATTTATTTGCTTTTGATTTGTCTTTTATGTTAACAAATGTTCCACATGTCCTTCTAAGCTCTATTTTCTGTTCTCGATCAATTGCGTGTTCATTCCTCACAGTTGACAATTTTTCATTTTTGTTCTTTTCCCATTTTTCCCCTTTTCTTCTGCTTCCAGGGCGCTTCACCCTTTTTAGCTCATTCATCTCCTGACAACCTTCCAGACTCCAAAACTTAATAATTTCTCCTCTCCCAGGAGAGAGGTAAAAGGCAGATGTTTTTCATCCCTAAGACCATAATTCCCTTTGTTTCATGTTTGGGAGCTCACATTTGCTACCACTCACAGTTAAACGTTCCAAACAACACCCCTGCATTAAGCACCACTTTTATTTATCTTATTCTCTGTGATCTCTAATTGACCTTTCTAATTTGCTTGTTCTCTAAAAAGTGTTCCTTTTGTGAGTCATACATCCTTCTGAGACTTCCTCATTTACAAACACTGCATGCAATTTCAGAAGGTCCACAGGCCCTTGAGGCCAGATCATGAACCGAATATTATGAACACCTGCTCTAATTTATCAATTTCTATTTTGTGGGTGTTGCGCTGTGTGTAGATTTCCTAGTATTATTCACTTTTTCTTACCCACCTTCACTTTCCACTCTGCCAACTTCTTTACCACATCCTTTTCTTTCTTTCTTTCTTTCTTTCTCTTTCTTTCTTTCTTTCTTTCTTTCTTTCTTTCTTTCTTTCCTCTTTCTTTCTTTTTAATTATTGGAATACTTTTATCATATTGACTTTTTAAAAATTTTTTAAATTTATTTTTGAGATATATAGAGAGAGACAGAGCATGAGGCAGGGAGGGACAGAGAGAGGGACACACAATCTGAAGCAGGCTCCAGGCTTTGAGCTGTTAGCACAGAGCCCGATGCGGGGCTGGAACTCACGAACCATGAGATTATGACCTGAGCCAAAGTCGGGCACTTAACCAACGGAACCACCCAGGCACTCCTCCTACTGACTTCTTATCAATGAAACAAGGTAGATATATGTCCTCATTCAACCAATATGAGTTGAGTAACTGTATATGCTAGACGTCATGAGGTGTGTAAAACTCAACTGGAAAGAATTTTCCTCTAATAATTATATTAAGGTTAATTGAGATTATTGATATTGCTAATGACTAATATTAACAGAATATATTTTATTTTCTAAGGACTCTGCTAAATATGTTATTACCATTCTTTATCCTTTCATCCTTTTTTTTTTTTTATTCCTCTGCTTCTTCAACAAGTAAGAGAAAACAAATCGAAAGAGGCTAAGTAAGTCTTACTCAAGGTCACAAATAGAAAACTAATGGAACCTAGTTTCAAACACGGATTTCTCTTACTTCAGAGGCACTTCCAATGTCTTCACACATCTTAGATAGTGTGTACCTCTCACTTAGCATAGTAGTAGAAGTATTTTTGGATTTATCCATCCATCCATCCATTCATCCATCCATCCATCCATCTATCCACCCATTCACATAGGCATACTTCATATAAGGCAGAAGAGAGAAAATTTAGAGGATGCATATAAAATTCTGTGGGAATCAGGGGAAGCCAGGAATTACTTGAACTTTTCTTCATGGAAGAAGTGGCCCTTGAAACATGCCATGAATGATACCTGAGGCTAAAAGTAGGGAATGGTATGGACAATCTGTGAGGGCAGAAGAACTTACAGAAATGTCTGCATAGGGAATGATAGGCAGTTCAAAGTAGCCTGAGTAGAAAGTATGGAAAGTAGAATTAGCAGAGAAAATACACATTGGAAAGTCTTGTAGGCCATACACCAGAGAACTCTCAATTCCAGCCCTTGGGGTCTGAATTTATTTTTAGCAGTAGTGGATGATGGAACATTTTCAACAGAAAAGGGACATAATCAGAACAGTGTTTCTATTTCATTTTTTTAAAGTTTATTTATTTTGAGAGAGAAAAAGCGTGAGTGGAGGAGGGGCAGAGAATCTATCGGTGCAGAACCCTATGTGGGCCTTGAACCCATGAACTGTGAGATCATGACCTGAGCCGAGGTCAGACGCTTGACCGACTGAGCCACCCAGGCGTCCCCCAAGCATTATGCTTTTGGAAGATGGGTCTGGCTGACCAGGAACAGGAAGATTTGCAATGTGTAGAGACTGTGGATATGTGCTCATTGTTTTGGTCATATTTACGAAATTAAGACACAAATGGGAGCGCCTGGGTGGCTCAGTCAGTTAAGAGTCTAATTTCGGCTGAGGTCCTGATCTCACGGTTCATGGGTTCGAGCCCCATGTCGGGCTTTGTGCTGACAGTTCAGAGCCTGGAGCCTGCTTCAGATTCTGTGTCTCCCTCTCTCTCTGTTCCTCTCTCTCTCTCTCTCAAAAATAAACATTTAAAAAAGTTAGGGGTGCCCGGGTGGCTCAGTTGGTTAAACGTCTGACTCTTGGTTTCGGCTCAGGTCATGATCTCACCATTCATGAGTTCAAGCCCCATGTCAGGCCCTGTGCTGACAGCTCGGAGCCTGGAGCCTGCTTAGGATTCTGTGTCTCCCTCTTTCTCTGCCCCTCCCCCGCTCATGCTCTGTCTCTCTCTCTCTCTCTCAAAAAATAAATAAACATTTTAAAAAAGTTTACAAGAAGGCACAAATGAGGCACTTCTTTATGGAGAGAGGCCCCGTGAAAGGGAGAATTATATAACTAACTGCTCAGACTACTCAGTGAGTTCTATTCTTTTGTCCAAGGGTAGTTTACACATTCACCTCTGTTCACATTTTTTTCTTTCTCTTTTGTTTTGCATTCTCTCTTGTAGGGATTGCATGCTAAGGACATTTTTTTTTTTTTAACTGGGCCCTCTTCAACTGCTGTATTTTTGATGTTGTCTCTCTTCCACTCATGTCACCAAGCCACTGCTTTCCTCCCACTCGCATGGCCTTAAATTTAACATTGTTTTTAAGTTCTCTTGAAAAGCATTCTATGCTTCTTCATTGATTAGCATCATTGCTGTCTACTGAGTGTCGCCTGAGATCAGCCCACCTTGCCACAGTTTTCACCATTATGTTCCATTTTTCCTCTAAACGTTTCAGAGTTTTCTGGGAACTGATGCATCACACGGGTGCTGTGACCTCTACATGGGCCTTCACACTTACAGGCTAGGATTTGAGACAGACTGTGTGGGTGGGTGCAGGAATTTAGGCCTAATGATGACTGTGTTGGGATAAAGACAGTGCCTGCCCTTGCCAGAACTGGAAAGTTGATTGGTCCAAAAGCAGGATGCTCTGAATCTGTCAGCAACCGGGCAGTTCTGGAACAGAGAAGGGACAAGACTTTAAGGATCTTTGGTAAGTATGGGTGCATGAGTGGTGACAAAAAAGAAATATAATTATTTGAAAAAGATAACAGCAACCATAAACTAGCACAAATTCATGCTGAGTGGTTCCCCAGGAAAGCTGTAATTTGTATAGGGCTTTTTGTTTGCTGAGGGGTCAGATCTATTTAAAGTTAAGTGCTGGGATCATCAGCCTTATTCTTTTTGCTGTATTTTCACATCTCTTCTTTTGTTGCCCTTTGGACACCCTGCTCACCTTTTGGATGAAATACCACACGTGCATTATTTCAAGATCTTGTCACACACTCTGGAGTTTCATAGGGACCATATCTCCTTGGCAGATCCAGAAGAAAAAGCAGCGACTTCTCTAATCTAGATTTTCTTTAGCCAGTGGTAGCTTAGTTACCTCCATGATTTCTAGAAGGTTGTGCTGTTACTTTCCTGAAGAGATGTGATTTTCATGAAAAGCATTATTACATTATTGTCATTTAGTATCCTTCTAAGTTGTTTTATTCCTTTTTTTTCCCCTATATAGTATAACACTTGGACAATTGCTTAGAAATCTCTCTCTTTCATGCAAAGGAAATTCCTTGAAGGGTTATAAAGAGTTGCCATGCAATTGCACTATTTCACAGAATTCTATAAGATGTTTCATGTCTTAACTTGTTCACTCTGCTCTGGAATCTTATTTCCCATGTCAGGCAGGGGGGAAAAAGGCAGAAATACCGGGAAGAACTTGAGGTCCATATAGTAGGAAATAAGTGTTAAATGAAAACCCTAATCCTTTCTTAGACCGAAATGATAAGAAATGTTTAGAAACTGGATGATTTAGGGGCGCCTGGGTGGCTCAGTCGGTTGAGCGTCCAACTTCGGCGCAGGTCATGATCTCACGGTCCGTGAGTTCGAGCCCCAAGTAGGGCTCTGTGCTGACAGCTCAGAGCCTGGAGCCTGCTTCGGATTCTGTGTCTCCCTCTCTCTCTGACCCTCCCCTGCTCATGCTCTGTCTCTCTCTGTCTCAAAAATAAATAAAAACATTAAAAAAAAAACAAAGAAACTGGATGATTTCCCTCTTTTTCTTGCAAAGGAGTTAACGAATTTATTACATGCATCAAATAAGCAATAAGTTACTTGCACTTCGGTACAATAGCTTTTCAGTAAAACATCAACAACCTCTGCCTCCAGATGTCTTCTCCTTTTGCCTGCCTTTCCTCGAGACAACAGTCTTACTAATGCAGCAGACTGAGAATGACATTAATGAAAATACTTGGAGCCCAACAGGATAAGATAGTGGGGTCTGCCTATTTGAAAGGGTAATGTGGAGAAAAACACTCTGCCATTTTTTTTTTTTTTTTTTTTTGGTCTGAACAAAAGCCAAGTTCCTATTGGTCACAGGCAGTCTGACCAGGCTTAAAAGTTGTAAAATGGGAAATTGAGAATGGTGGTTTATATAGTGTCCATATGTCTAAATTTTTGTGAGTCCATAGTTAAAATATTAATGTTTATGTGTTCTAATAACAAAGATCATTTAGCCTATAAATATTTCTTTTACTAATCTGAAAAAGATTTCACTGAAAACGTCAGTTCCTCTTTGAAACATTTAGAGAGGTAGAGAAATTTACTGTTACTAACAATCCCTAATTATTGTCGACAATGATACTAATGACAGTCAAACTTCATAGAAAACATTGGTGCGCGTGGGTGGCTCAGGTCATGATCTTTCGGCTCCTGAGATCGAGTCCTGCACTGGGCTCTGTGCTGACAGCTCAGCCTGGAGCCTGCTTCAGATTCTGTGTCTCCCTCTCTCTCTGCCCCTAACCCACTCGCATTCTGTCTCTGTCTCTCTCAAAAATAAATAAACATTAAAAAAAAATTTAAAAAAAACTTTATAGAAAACACAAGTGTCATGACCTCGTAACTATCGCCGAATAATGACATATAGATTATATATTTTAAACTTGAATAATTTGAGCTCAATTACTGCCAAACTCTCTTAATTCAAGATACCATTTAAAAGAGCTCTTTGATTTTGTTGTCAAATATCAGCTACTCGATATAGATTGAGAAGGTTATTTATTTATTTTAATTTTTAAAAATGTTTATTTATTTTTGAGAGAGCACAAGTGGGAGAGGGGCAGAGATAGGGGCACAGAAGATTCGAAGCAGAAGGCTCTGTGTTGTCAGCAGCAAGCCCCAGGGTGCAGCTTAAGCTCATGAACTATGAGATCATGACTTGAGCTGAAGTTGGACGCTCAACGTACCGGGCCAACTAGGCAACCCTTTATTTATTTTTTTGCTAAGTAGGCTTTACACAGAGCACGGAGCCCAACATAGGGCTCCACAGGGCAAAGCCCAAAGCAGGCTTTGCACAGTCAGCACAGAGCTGGACGTGGGGTTTTATCTCACAGAACCATGAAATCATGACCTGAGCCGAAATCAAGAGTCAGACGTCCAACAGACTGAGCCACCCTGGCGCCCCCTTACTATCATTATTCTTAGAGCCATTACTATTATATTAGTTATTATAATCTAATGATTTTGTTTCATGAATGCCAAATAATTAAACTTCTTAACGATCGCAATTGTTGCTGTATACTTCACAGACTAATGGCTGCAACATCCCTACCAATCTCTCCCATCCCACCCTCTCCTAAGGGCATCATTTTCTCGACTAATTGAGATGATTGCTCTGAACGACTTCCTTTGAGTTATAGGTTAGATAAAAATCGGTCCAATAAAATTTTCCTAAGCCCTTCTTTTATTTTGGATACACATTTTTTAAGGGCTGTTTGCTGTTTTCTGTCATTTTAGACAATGTGAGTATATACAACCGCTTGGGTTTGGGATCGTCCCCCTTACTAAGTATATTTGACGGAGACTTCCAAAGATAATTTAACTTTTTATTGGCTTGGGGTGTTTGTTATTTTCCCACACAAGTCACCTCGAAAGAGTGCCACTCTTTCATGAAGTAAGCTCTCACGCAGTCAAGGTGGAATTTGTACATCTCTCTCTCTTTCCCCTCTGACTCCCCACTCCACCCCCCCCCACCAACCCCCCCCCCCATACACCTTGGGCTACACAACGGGGTCAGAAGGCCGCCCGTCACTGAGTTTAATTTTTTCCAGTCCACCTAGGCAGTTGAAGTATTTCCTCAAGGAAGTTTTCATTCAGTTGATGGCCTGAAGGGTTAAGAAAACAGAAACGCATAGTATTACTGAGTTGTTGTTATGAATGTTTCCAAGGAAACCATACCAGGAATGTTTAAGTGTCTTGTTTCTCCCCAACCCACAGGAGTGTAGCTTGTTTGAGGTTTTGATGTCCTCTTAATTCCTGCCGTAGCTGCTCTGTGGTAGGGTTTCCAGTGGCGCAGGAATCCATGGCTGGAAGAGATGATGGCTCACCGGCCCACCACGTCCTCACTGATCCATCTTCCTCCTGAGGAGGTTAAGGCGGTTCGGAATCAAAGAGAGGTTGATTTTGCGTTTCATTTTTAAAAATTCCTTTAATTTTTTAAATGCTCAATATAGATTAGTTTTCTCCAACATGCACATTGGCAGACCATCTGAATATTTCATCAAAAATAAATAATAAATGAATTTGGGCTGCAGAGATCATTAGGAGAGAGAATGTACATGATAGATCATATCATGCTGTTTTACGAGGTGTTTTAAGGGGCACGGGAGGGGGGAGGGACCTACAGTTCTGTGTTTTCCTCTGCTGTAAGTGGCTATAAATAATGTTTAAAGTTATTTCATTTTTCTTGAAATTTTATGCATCCAAATAAAAATGAAATAAGGAAGAATCTGAAAATAATATCCAAAAGTTGTAACTTGATTGAACATGACTTAAAATATTTTCATAATTAGATTCCACAAGGCAGTACATCCTTTCAACATGTTTCCCCAAATGACGTGAAGCCAAAGGCAACCCAAATAATTTTCAAAGTGAATAGGGACAGAAAAATCTCTTCTCTCTCTCTCTCTCTCTCTCTCTCTCACTTTGTCTCTCTCCATTTCACAGAAAACATGCATATGTATTTGTGCACAATAGTTTTTTTTATATACCCAAGCACCTAAAATTATCCAAACATACCCAGATAGGTGAATACTTGTATTTTTAATGAGAAACCACAATTAACCAAGTGATATCACACACACTTTATTTAAAATTTTATTTATTAATTTAAGGAATCTCTACACCTATCTTGGGGCTCGAACTCATGATCCTGAGATCAAGAGTTGCATGCTCTTCTGACTGAGCCTACCTGGCACCCCTATCATTCACACTTCTACTATTATTAAATATGTGCAAAGATAAGTGAAGCAAATTAAAAATAATACTTCAACCTCTATACTGAATAGGAAGTATGACAATATTTAATTCCAAATGTATAACTATAATTATATATTTTATCCTATTTTATTTTCATATGAGTTGTTTTGTATTGCATATATATATGTATTATATAATATGTAAGACACATTTTAAATATACAAATGTGCAATTACTTTTTCTCCCACTAAATATCTATGTAGTAGGTTTGGTTTATAATTTGCCATATTCTTCGTTATTCAAGGCCTGGTAAAAATTGCTGAAAGAACACAAAATTTTTTAATTTCACCGTTTGTTGTGGATTTATCTGAGGCACTGTGGCTAAAATATCCAGTTATTATTATCTCTTAGTAGACACTGGCAGCTTCCAATCATAAGAGGTAGTGAGCATTATGGGATTCCCACTTATTTATATCTACTCCGTTCCTAAAAAGTATTGGATAAAAAGTTACATTTTTGTGATTTTTAATTAGAAAAGTAATGTGCTCCCAACCCACCTGGAATCTCTGGCAAATTCCGCTAAACACTATTAAACACAAATATGAACGCTCCACAGATGATAGCTGCTTAAATGACCAATTCTGCTATTGTTTAACACAATGAACCCAGCAGGTAGGTTCCATGAACAGTACATACCGATGATGGGTGAAACATGATAGTAATTCTATTTCCTCGGCACTGCAAATGGAACCACATGTAAATGAATAAGAAACAATAGGCAAAACTGTTAAAAAGAGGAGAGTCTGTGTTGTATGAATGGCGGACTGGGTGCCTGGATTCCCCACACAAGATTTACAGAAGCACAGAATAGTTTATTAA
Source organism: Panthera leo (assembly GCF_018350215.1). Classification (NCBI taxonomy): domain Eukaryota; kingdom Metazoa; phylum Chordata; class Mammalia; order Carnivora; family Felidae; genus Panthera; species Panthera leo. Next base: position 207,962,487 of record NC_056686.1, on the reverse strand, counting down.
GGACAGTACACTTTCAAGATGGAGTGTCAGGCCCAGAGGCAGCAATTGCCCTGAGGCCACAGGGGTCCTTTCTTTTTATGTGAGCAGGGTCTTGGGTTATGGACAGGTTGGTCTCTAATGGAGGTCGCTTCCCATCTTTTGGGGGATTCCTCCCACAGGCTGGGACAGGGAGTTTTTGACCTTACAAGGTTTGTACAAGAACCACCTAAACCACTGTGCTGCCTTCCTCCAAGGGGGCGGGGGTTAAAACCACAATGCAACTGTATTATAATGAGCCTAAGGGTTACCCTAGGCCAGAAGTAGAAGAGAGGACTTTGTTCTGCACCTGTGGCTCTTGGTCTGTTAGCCCCTGGGTCTTGGAGGCCACAAAGTCAGAATGTTGTACCCCGAAGCTTCTACCCTATAACCTATTTATCACCAACTTGGCCTCCAGTTCATGTCTAACTACTCTGTCAATGCCTACTGTATCTAAACCTGTATATTGAACGCCAAAGTAAAATAAACAATGCTAAGGAAATAAGCAAGAAGTTTTTTGAAATATCTTTTGCCTTTTTCTAAAACAAATTTTATGCAGGTTGAAATGAGGCAAACTGACCCCAAGGACCACCACATCAGTCCTTTCTCCACTTTTTTGAAATTGCTGGAATGAGGTGCAGTGAAAGGCAACATCCCTTGGATCAGTTTCCCGTGAAAGCAGACTCCAAGATGAGGACTTGGGCCCAGGTGGTTCCTTTGGAGCCGATCCCAGGAAGTAGAAGTAGGGAAGCAGGGAAAATGAAACAAGGAAGGAAGCCCACGTCAAGAATGTGCAATCACAGTCACCGCCGTGGGCAAAATGGTTTACTTCTCCAGAGAAGCTTGCAGAAATGATCTGACCAAAAGAAAAAACAAAAGAAAAGAAAAAGGGATGAAAGATTTTCTCCACCACCTGTCAGGTTTTCTTGGTTGAGGACGGGCTAAGCTAGGGCTCTTTGCCTCTCTGCTTTTCCAGGCTGCAGGCCCGCAGTGGGGCCCAGGGGCTCTTGCAGCTTCCAAGAAGCTCCCGGGCATTAAACCAAAAAGATAAGACTGTGAAATGCTGTGAACACAAGCATCTGAATCACTGGCCACTGTCTGGGCAGCCACAGCTGAGATGAAATGGAACTCAGGGTACAGAGGGAGAGTGTCTGAGGCGCGGCCTACAACCACATTCTGGCAGGGTTTGCACTCAGATTACACTGTTCTCCGAACAGTCATGCCCTCTCATTCAAGGCATGCGTTTCACTTCAGAGGACTTTACGTTTGCAAGCACAAGCATTCGACAGCACTAAGATCTAAGTTTTTGGAAGGTGGTAGCTTTCAATCAGTGGTGAAGAAAAGGGTCTCCCTTGAGTTTATGGAAAAGCTCAGACAGCTCAGTCTCAAAATTCCCTAAAATGGTTTCATTTCTCTAATATTTCCTTCAACCCCAGTGAATTCAGAAATAATTGTGTTATATATGTGATATAAAGAGAAATGTGTTTTTCAGTGAAGTTAACAATATTTTTATAGCTTTATATTTTTAGTGGCTTTTTGAAATTTAGGAAGCATTTAACAAAATTTCCAAGCTGGTTATAACTAGGCATCCCGATTAAAAAAATGAACCTTTTACTGGAAAAAAGATTGTTCTCCTACTGGGCCCTTGCTATTAGGCTATATTTTAAAACCCTTTCTTTTCTTTAGTTAGGTGCACATGTCTTATAGATCCTTAGCCTGTGACTTTTTCTTATCAGTCCAAAGTTAAACTTTTCTCAAAGATAGGAGGTGCTATAAAAATATATTGGTTTTAAAGCATTTTTAAATGTTTATATATGTAATTTTTGAGAGAGAGAGAGAGAGAAAGAGAGAGAGAGAGAGAGAGAGAGAGAGAGAGAGAGAGAGAATACCAAGCAGGCTCCACACTGTTAGCACACAGCCTGACTTGGGGCTCAAATGCGTGAACCATGAGATCATGACCTGAGCGGAAATCAAGAGTTGGGACACTTAACCAACTGAGACACCCAGGTTCCCATAAAACATTTTTATTTATATAATTTTTAGTTTCAAGCAGACTTAGTGTCATCCTCCCTTTTTTGTTATAAATCACCAAACCATATACAATTACAATCTCAAAAACTAAATCACTAAATATACCATCATTTTTTGTATGTGTATACACACACACACACACACACACACATATATATATATGTAAGGTGGCCTATTTATCTGTCATGACCCTGAGGTCTCTAAACATTAAATATTTAAATCTTTTAATATTTATTTACTTTCAAGACAGAAAGAGAGAGAGCAGGGGAGGGGCAGAGAGGGAGACACAGAATCTGAAGCAGGCTCTAGGCTCTGAGCTATCAGCACAGAGCCTGACATAGGACTTGAACCCATGAACCGTTAGATCAGGACCTGAGCTGAAGTTGGACACTTAACTGACTGAGCCTCCCAGAGGTCCCTAAACATTATTTTTAATTCAATACATTTTAATACATTAGTAACACTGTAGGCATTTTCATTTTTAAGATGACAAATCTCTTATTGGTGAAACAGATATTTCCTTACAACCTAAGACATGACTACTAATAGTTCCAGGAATTTATATTTCAGCATCTAAGAGCCTAAATTTATGATACAGTTGTTCTAATGATTATACCTGCTAGCCCTTCATAATTAGGTTCAACCTGGAGAGATTTACTGTCACTTATGTTCATGATAGTACATAAAATCAAATATGGAAAGTAAAATAATTTCACTAAAGCGGAATTTTACCGTGAAGGAAATTTTGGTGCATTTCATTTAATACTGGCTGCTATTTCTGGAATCTCCAGCTCAGGACTCAGACTGGAGTGGTAATGTTTTGAGGGCATGTTCCATTGTACCGGGGCAATCTGATGTGTTCTGATTACCTTCAAATGTTGGGGGACACATGAAAACATGTGAAGCCTTGCCACACAGATGGTTTTATATTTATATGAAGAATAATGGGATCTGGCGCCTGAGTGGCTCAGTCGGTTAAGTACCCAACTTCGGCTCAGGTCATGATCTCACAGCTCATGAGTTCAAGTCCTGCGTTGGGCTCTGTGCTGACAGCTCGGAGCCTGCAGCCTGCTTCAGATTCTGTGTGTCCTTCTACCTCTCTGTCCCTCCCTCACTTGTGCTCTCTCTCAAAAATAAAGCAATAGACTTAAAAAAATAATTTAAAAAAAGAATGGGATTTATTTTTTCTCATTTTCCCAATTGTCAAGTATTTTATTTTTATAATAATAGCTCCAATTTTCCCAAAGTGCTTCTGTTGGGGAGATTAAAGCCAACATCAACTGAGGAGTGAAGGTTTGGTCTTAAGTTTGGTTTCACAGGAACCTGCAAAGACTTCTCCCCATGTTTCTCCCTCACCAAAGGTTCTTAATGAAGCTTTGGTGTGTGAAATGGGCAACTAAGGATTTCATATTAATTGTGGAAGTCTTGTCTTCACAGAGGCACCAAATTCCCATCTGGTCAGGATGGGTTCTTCAGAGACAACTTAAGGCGTCTTGTCTTCACAGAGGCACCAAATTCCCATCTGGTCAGGATGGCTTCTTCAGAGACAACTTAAGGCATGATGCCCAGGGAGCTTTAAGAAATACTGTAATTAACATCCTAGCATAAAGCCTATGGGTTTATCTACCCTGGCTAGATAAGTCTGTGAAGGCTCAGGAAGAACTGATTATGTCATGGAGGTGAGTATATGTAGGAAAAGTAATTTTAGAGTTGAATTCATATAGAATAACATTTCCTGGTGTCACAGGTTAAGGAAAGTACTTTTCCATCCATTAAAGTAAATCTTAACATGTCATTATGTATGCGATGGTCACAGTCATGCTTTGACCTATGCTAATAATCATATCCATTTCTTTGTGTGTCATGTAAAAGACTATTTTATTTACAAAACAGCACAGCGTTTGTTTTATTGCTGAAGTTTTAGCCGATTTGTCCAAATAGCAAACTTTTGACATCTTTGAGACTCTTAAGAAATTTCATACGAACTTATATCATTGTTTCCTGGTGTTTAACTTCATATAAAAGCAGTTCAGCCTTCTTAAGAATGGTAAAATTTTAATATCTAAAAGAAGAAGGCTGGGCCCTTCTAGACATGGGTCCAATACCTTGGTGGTGGTCCAAAATATGAAAACGTACCGAAAGCATGTCAATTTCACCATGTATATAAATTTAGGGAGTGGAGATGATCTACATTTTGAGTCTGTTGCAGGCAGTGCCATTAAAAGTAGCCATTTTGTCAAGCAATCTAACTTCTTAATACCAGAAATTGTGATGCTGACAAACAGAAGCCTGGTGAACGTGTCTTACAAAGAAAACTGTCATATTAGATATCCAACATATTCTTCGAAACATTGTCAAGCTGGGGTCTTTCCACAGGCACAAACGCTTTACTCTCTGTGTTTTGTTCTCATAGCTAGCTGCTTCCTTCTCAACCAAAAAAATCTCAAGTTACCTGAAACTTAGTTCCTATCTCTGTTTCTCTGTGCTTTCCACATGGGCAAATGTTATTTTCAACTACCCATACTATGACCATAATGTCAGCCATGCCCGGGTAGGAGCCTTGCTGCCTCAGGCTGTTGGAAGACTCTTTAAACAAAACAGATGAATTGAATGGTAAGTCACAGGAAAAAATGTGCCTTACAGCTATAGAATGGTCTTTGAGTTGGTAAGACAGGAGATGTCACTAACCACTACTGAATTTATGTTTTGTAGCTTAAGGGAGTAGCAGTTGGAAAATAATGGAAACTTAAAAAGTGGGCATGAGGCCAGTTACCAGAATTCAGTAAGTAGCTTCTACATGAAGCCGTATGCAGTTCGTAGCTTATACATAGCTCACACAACATAACACATCCTCTTCTGTGTTAATATTTATTTATTCATCCTTTCAGCAAATATTTACTGAATATCTGCTGTGTGTCAGGCACCGTTCAAAGTGCTGAGGATACAAAAATGAATATACTCAGCAAAGTTCTGCTTCTCAAGGAGCATACCTTCTGGTGAATTCAGGCACACAGTAGGTGGGTAAGTGAATAAACAACCAGATATTTGTAGTCTGTGATAAGTGCCATGACAAAAATAATAGGGTTATTCTAAGAGTTAGCAACATGAGAGGTGTTAGAGAATGCTTCTCTTAAAAGGTGGCATTTTGTGGTAAGACTTGAACGCCAAGAAGGTGCCAGCCAGATAAAGATCCAAGAGAAAAGCTTTCTGGAAGAGCCAGCAACAAATGCAAAGAGAAGAGACAAGCAAATCTTTACCACATTTCACAAAGAAGAGTTAGGGCAGGGGGGCTGGGATGTGGTGAGCAGGGGGGAGGGGGTGGGAGATGAGGTAGGCTATATGCTGTCCGGCCTGGCCTTGCAGGGTGTAGTCAGGGGTTCGGATATTATTCTAGGTGCAGTGGAAAGCCTTTGATGATTTGTAAGCTGAGGGTAGGGAAGCCAAGTGCCAAGACTGGGCTGAGATTTCAAAAATATTGCCCTGGCTTTTGTGTAGAGAGTGACTTAGGAGGGGAGAAATAACTGGAAGCAGGGAGAAGAGAAGAGTTCAGGAATACTAGCAGCAAAGATATAGAGACACAGACATTTGGCAAGGTGTTCTGACTTGCTGAAGCATGGCTTTGGAGGGAGAGGGAGAAAGGACCTCATATGTCCTCCTCCTTGGCTCATCCTGGGCAGTAACATTCACTGCAGAGAAGAACGTGTTTGCTCAGTGATCAGAGAAAAGTTTAAAAGCCATCTGCGTGTAGCAAAGCCCAAATCCCAGAGACTACCTGAAATGCGGTACTTTAAAACACTCTCTCTACACCTAAGTCCTTATTTAGTGATGTTTTGATTTCTTATTCAGGGAGCAGGAAAAAGAATGCTCTGAAGGGGGGGAGAAAAAGCCCAAAGAATGTATTGAGGTAGCAGTAGGTTCCAAGTTGTTTAAATAAAGCAACACGTACACTATGCTTGTGTTAGTTTCCCAGAGCCACCATAATAAATTACCACGAACTTGGTGGCTTAAAACAACAGAAATGTATGCTCTCACACTTCTGGAGGCCAGAAGTCTGGAATCCCTGTGATTCCCTTAGAACTCGTTTGCAGAACAGATTCTGCTTTTATACTTTGGCTGTGCTCCAGGGAGAGCATAATGGGAAGATCACCTCCTTGATCTTACAGAAAACGTCTAAGCATCTCTCTCCTCACTCATGGGGAATTGTGTCTCCAAATAAACCCATGGGACAACCCAGTTGCAAAAAGAGTGCCTCTTGGATCTTAATGTGAAATATATCTAGACTTCTTCTTCGAAGAAGGTAGGTAGGGGCCATGGTGGGAGAAAGAACAGAATTCCCTGAAATGGGCAGTGTTCTGTCAGCTTGGCTAAAATGAAGTACCTCGTTTTCCATCAAACTGTAATTTCAGTGTTGCTTTGGACATATTTTGTAGAGGTGATTAAACTCCGTAATCAGCTAACTTAAGAGAAGAAAATTCTCATAAATAATCTTCGTGGGCCTGAGTCAAGCAGTTAAAAACGCTTGAGAGTCGAGCTGAGGTGTCCCCAAAGAGGAAGAACATTCTGCCTGTGGACAGGGGCTTCTGCTCATGCCTGTGAGTTCCAGACCACTCTTCCTGACCGCCTGCCCTACAGACTTCCGACTTTCTAGCCACCCCTGTAACTGGGTACGCCATGCCTCGCAATAAATCTCCTACTGTGTGTAAAACCTACTGGCTCTGTTTCTCTGATTCAACCCTGATTTGTACCTTACCTATCTGGAAGTCACAGCACAATCCAAAAATTTAAACTGGCTTTTGAGGATATTAAGCTTCCACTGGCATTACTCAGAATCAGTCTGGATTCTCCTTCTCCCCCAGTCTGTGCCTCTAGCAGAAAAAGTCGTATTTTTTTTTTTCCATTCTGCAGTGTGTTCTTTGATTCTGGAAGCAGTAATGGTCTCCATCCATCCAGACCCAGGCATCCACTGCACAGCTGCTGTCTATTTACCCCATACTCTGGTGAACACTGCTATTAGGCACCCTGGCCCAGTTCTGAACCATTTTGAAGGCTCTATCCGTGCCAAACAGGAACTGAGGGCTTGCTGAACACCGAGGCCTCTTTCTATCAGCCATGCTGCCCTGCCAAGGTTACTTTGATACAGCAATGCCCCAAATATGTGTGGAGAGCCACTCTCAAGATAATTTCCCCTGAGACCCCAAACCATAGGAAGAAGAAAAACCCTACAGGCCCTGCAATCCCTCCATCCCTACATCTCCACCTGTCCCCAACTTGTCTGGATTTTTCTAAAGCCACTACCTTCTTTGCATCTGGCCTTAATAAGCACCTAAGATGTAAGGATGGGGGGTGGCGGGTAGAACCTCCTGCTTCTTTCATCATTTCCCTTTTTCCTGCCAATCCCCAAGAACTGGAAAGAATGGGCTCCCCCCGTCGCTCTTCCTGTCTGGAACTCCTTTAAGTAAGGTCTCTGGTCTAGTTAGTTAAGTTCGATATCATCTCTCATCCAAACTGGCCTGGGAGCCTATTTTCCTGCCAAGAGTCTTACCCGCCCTCTCAGACTCTCGAGTGATAATCCACAAGGGTCACTCTGGGAAGCAGAAGGATCTAGGTGTTCAGTAATTTAACAGGAGAATTAAAAATGCATCCATGTAGTATTAGAACAACATTATCCCCATTGCTTCCTGAGGTCCACATAGATTTTGACGTATGAAATCTTCCACTGTCAATGTATTAGCCCTCCATCCAGGTAGAGGAAAAGTTAGCCTCCCCAGCAGCCACATCAGAACGTGAGCCCCCCACACAAGCAGCGATATTTAAGGGAATAAAGATAAGGAAAATCTTCAGAGATAACCTATTTTTTCATGTGACAAGGAAGCGATAAATAGTTTCAAATTTACTCTTTTGATGTAGTCTTCAAATAAAGTTGTACACAGAGCCCGAGATGTGCAGGAATTAGATTGAGAGATGTCCATCATTGCCATGATCAAATACTCTTAAGTGTTGCACACTGTAAGTTGATATATTTTTTTTAATAATCCTGAGATTTATCTTTGTGGCTGAACCCACACATTGAATTATACATGATAAGAGTGTTGAAGTGTGTTTTAGGCATACTACAATTTTGCAACTCTTTTGTCACATTTATGAATATACTTAGAACCTCGAAACCTGCAAGTGGCTCAAGCTTTCCTGGAACTCAGAGAGGCTCTATTATCAGGAACCTTCAGACTATAAAGACGAATCAGTGGCTTTGTCCTGAAATCCAGACCTTTTATCCTTGACTTAGTACACTGTTTTAGACTCTAAATCATCAGGACTATGGCTGTAGAGTTATCTCTCTATTCTAAAAGGTGGTAGGCACATATCAGGTTAGTATATATATATATACATATATATATATATATATATGTATATATATATATGTATATACACACACACACACACACCACACACACACACACACACACAAACAACCCACTTGCATGATTGTTAAAAAAGAAAAAACCTTAAAGAGTTCTACTGAGATAAAATACTTATACCATAAAATTTAATCATTTTAAGGGTTCAGTGTTTCTTGGTATATTTACAGAGTTGCATGGCGATTACTACAATTTTATTCTAGAATGTTTCCATCACTCTAAAAAGAAATGTTTATAATCACTATTGGTTCCCACCTCAACTCAAAGCAAGCACTAATCCAGTTTCTGTGTCTGTACATTTGCCGATTTGGGACATTTCATATAAAGGGAAATATATATATATATATTTATTTAATATATATTATATTTATTAAATATATATTATATTATATCTATATTATTTATAATATATTATATTATGTATAATATATTATATTGTATATAATTATGTATTATATACAATATATTATGTATAATTATATCATTATATATATAATATATTATATTATATAATTATATCATTATATATATAATATATTATATTTAATATATACATATAGTAAAATATTAGGTTCATTTCCTCCATACAGGATTTGCCTGAAACAACACTGAACAGTGCATTTTAAATAATAAAAAAGAGGCACTTTTTTTCTAGTTATGCAAATGTGATTTGAAAATCAGAAGAACATTAAGTTTATATTTTTTAACTTTATTTATTTGTTTTGAGGGGTGGGGATAGGGGGAGAGATTCCCCAGCAGGTTCCACACTGTCAGCACAGAGTCCTACGTGGAGCTCAAACCCACAAACCACGAGATCATGACCTGAGCCAAAATCAAGAGTCAGATGCTTCACCAACTGAGCCACCGAGGGTCCCCAGAATAGCATTCAGTTTAAAAGAAACTGCATTAGGTACCCCTAGGTGGCCTTAAATTCATTTTCTATCCTAAGCTCCTGCTTGATTCTGAAGAATCTAAAAAGTCCTACGAGGTGCACGGGTGAACATCTGACTCTTGATTTCAGTTCAGGTCATGATCCCAGGGTCATGGGATCAATCCCTACATCGGGCTCCATGCTGAGCACAGAGCCTGCTTAAGATGCTCTCTCTTTCCCTCTGCCCCTCCCCTGATTGCCCAAGCATTCTGTCTCTCTCTAAAATTAAAAAAAAGAAAAGAAAAGAAAAAAAATGTTCTAGATGTCAGATCTTTCTTTCCTGAAAAAGAAATGATAAGATAGTTTAAAACTCTAAAGACAGATATGACAACAAGAGCATAAATGATAAAAGAAAAACAATTGATGAATTGAATTTAATAAAAATTAATAAAATATTTGTACTTCCAAAGACACTATCAAGACAAAACAAGACGACCTGCAGGTTGGAAGAAATGTTCTCAAATCATATTTCCAATAAGGGACTTGTATCAACAACACAAAAAGAACTTTTGTAAGTCAATAATAAAAAGTATCTAACCCAAGTGAAAAACAGGCAAAGGATTTGAATGGATATTTTTTCCTAAAAAGATACACAAATGGCCAATAAGCACACCTAAAGATGCACATCATCATTGATCATCAGAAATCCCAAATCAAGACTATGCTGAGATACCCACCAGAATGGCTACGATGAAAAAGACAAACAGTAACAAGTGTTGGTGAGGATTTGAAGCAACTGAAACCTTCATACATTGTTGGTAGGAATATAAAATGGCACAGCTACTTTGGAAAACATTTGGGAAATTTCTTAAAAATATAAACATGGACTTAACAATATGATTCCACAATCCCACTCATAGGCATCTACCAAAAAGAGAAGAAAGCATATGTCCACATAGAAACTTGTACTTGACTGCTCATAATAGCATTATTCACAGTAGCCCAGACAGGGAAACAGCCCAACTGTTCATCACCTGATGAATGGGGAAACAAAGTATGATATATTCATATAATGCAATACTATTTGGCATTAAATAGGTACAGTACTGATGGACCTCAAAAACATGCACCGTGAAAGCAGCCAAACACACACACACACACACACACACACACACACACACACAGAGGCACAGGCACACACACACACACACACACACACACACACACACACACACTGTATGATTCCATTTATATGAAATGTCCCAAACCAGCAAATGTACAGACACAGAAACTGGATTAGTGTTTGCTTTGAGTTGAGGTGGGAACCAATAGTGATTATAAACATTTCTTTTTAGAGTGATGGAAACATTCTAGAATAAAATTGTAGTAATCACCGTGCAACTCTGTAAATATACTAAGAACCACTGAACCCTTAAAATGATTAAATTTTATGGTATAAATATTTTATCTCAGTAGAACTCTTTAAAGTTTTTTTTTAACAATCATGCAAGTGGGTTGTTTGTAAGAACAAACAAGAACGTTCATGTTTTAAGTATGTAATAAATATATCATTTCCTTAAACAACAATCTTTCTTATTTTGGCAATCAGGCGGAGCTTAATAATTGTCTTGAACTAAATATTGCATGCTATGCAAAAGTTTGAAGGCTCAAAATCCACCATAGCACTGAATTTAGGTACCCAAGTAAACTTGAAATGCAAAAATGATACTTGAATGATGCAAGACATGTTGATTAATGCTTCAGGTTTGTCAGTAGGTGTGACTTTGACCACACAAATTCAGCCATCTGTAATTAAAAAAATTTTTTAATGTTTTATTAATTTTAGAGAGAGAGAGAGAGAGAGAGAGAGAGAGAACAAGTGGGGGAGGGGCAGAGAGAGAGAGAATCTGAAGCAAGTTCCAGGCTCTGAGCTGTCAGAACAGAGCCTGATGCGGGGCTCAAACTTGTGAACCGCAGAGGACATTACCTGAGCCGAAGTTGGAGGCTTAGCTGACTGCGCCACCCAGGTGCCCCAGCCATCTGTAATTTTTAACCAAAATAACTTAAAAATGACAACTATTTCTCATAAGGAGTTTTCAATAGAATTCAGCAAGAACTCACTTGCTTCTCAGACTATTTATTATGGACAGGAGTTATATAGAAAAGTGCTGCCCAAAGCGTATGTGCGTAAGTGTGTGCGTACACACACACACACACACACACACACACACACACACATCCCACGGCCATAGAAGCCAAACAAGTTTTCTCCAACTTGTCAAGATGCTGTAGGTAGGTCTGGTAGAGAAAAGAACAGCCTAGCAAAGGAAGATCAGGGGAGATGGATCGTGCAGTGTAAAGCTTTCAATGCCTGGCGTATTTCCCCCCTTTCTTTCCGACAGAAGCTTTGCAGAACAACAAAAAGCATGGCTTCTGACGAGTCTCCTTTTCTCTCCGCCGGGATGCGTTTAGATGACAAGAAATGGTAATTCTAGTTGCGGCTATAGGATGCCTTCCCGCTGCCTGGGGGGAAAAAAATGTGTCCAGCACCTTTAACTAGTTCCTCTTGATACAATCCCCACTAACCTTTGAAGACTTCCCCTACTAACCTTTTCCAGAGCCCCCCCCCCCCCCACCCTGGCTAGTCATAGCTGGTGGCCTCCCCTCTTCGGGGCTGAGGTTCCCGACAGAAACGTGCAGCCTAAACTGAGATCCTCTGCTCTGTGATAAACAAAGGTGCCACCTGCATTTAGTATTCAGGCTGCGAACTCCAGACGTCCCTAAGCTCACAAGTCTCCTGGCGGAGTCCACATGTCCTCATCACATACAGGCGTCTGCAGTCATGCTCCCCTGCCCTGCTAGTGCCTAAAATACCACTTCTTTCCTCTCCGGGGACCAGGGGAGCCGGGCGGGGAGAGCTGGGCTCCTGCCTCTGCACCCAACACGCGGCTCAGCTTGGCTCCCCAGGCACAGACACTGTAACAATGTGCTGTGTTGGCTCCAACGCCTTGTTTGCTTAATTCCTCAGAGTTCAGTGAGGTCATTTTGTCATCTTCCTTGTGTTTTCTGGATTTTCCAAAGAATCGCCAGCTTCCAACAACACCCTCTTTCTCCCCATTGGAAATGGAAACACGTCCCCGGCAGGAATTTTCCACTGAGCGGATCCAGCTTCCCTGGCTGGGGCCTCCGCGCAGCCTGTGTGCTGTATTTCTTTCCACAGCAGTTTGACGTTTGTGAGTCGGCACACTGAGTCGTATTCAGTCACCCTAAGTCTCCCCCTTGCTACTTTTTTTTTTTTTAAATAATGCATACTTCCAAGCAATTTCAGGAAGGGAGCAAAGGCTTTCAAGCAACATTATGTTTAATTAGTTCTGTCACTGTCACAGAATCGGAGTCCCTCGGAGTCGCCCTCCCCCCTCCATAACCTCCCCCATTTCCTAGCCCCCTTCCCTCTCCCGGTAAACACCTTGAGGACAAACCTCACGGTCCATATCCTCCGCCTGTGATTGCTTGCCTTTGCAAATTATTCCCTTTGAATAATATTTACAAACTCAACGTCACTGCCTGACACGATGATAAGAGGGGACACAGATTGCTTATCATCTCAGCTGTAAACAAGAAAGGGGGACACGCGCCGGGAAACGTGTTCACCGCCGGCGCTAGGTCGCACTCCCCGCCGCCCCGACACTGCGGCGGGCGGCGGGAGACCCCGCGCGCTCCCGGGGCGCCCGCGGGGCGATCCCAAGTCCCAGGCGGGGGGGAGGGAGAAGGAGGAATTGGGGGGCGGGTCACAGAAGGGCTGCAGTCAGAGGAAAACAATGCGTGCCTTCCAGAAAGCAAAGGCAGCACACGCAAACTCAGATGCCTGCAGAATCCGGCTCCCGGCGGGCAAGGCAGAGGGAGTGTGGGCTTGCAGGGGCGGGAGGGGCGGGCGGGGCCTCCCCCGTCTGGCCGGGTGGTAGCGTCGCAGACTGCGGGGGCCCAGGGGGTCACTCCTGCCCAGTGGAGGGGGCTCCAAAGGAACTGCGACTCTGCAGAGGGGGAGGGAGGGAGGAAGAGGGGGATTTGTTCAAGCTAGGAGGGTGGGCCTCTAGGGGGAACAGAAAGAGAAGAAAAAGAAGAAATAGATTGATGCTTCGCAGGACACCTAGGGTATTTCTTTCAGGGGGTATTACTTCCACTTTTAGGCAGGAACAAGAGCTGGGAGGAAGACAGCAGCACGGGCTGACAGCTCGGAGGTGATCAAAGGGGAGAGCCTGAATGGTCTGCTCTGCCAGCCATTTATTAGAAAGAGGGGTGCTCCCAGGCCACTGGAGGCGGGAGAGAGGAGATTAGCATCAAATAAAAAGAGATCGGCCTCACTGCCTTTATTCAGGGTATATACGCACTATGTATGCAACATGCAATATATATACTTATACATATGTACAACATCTACAATAGAAATGCTACTTACTGCAAGACCCAGTCCTTCCCATAGAGAAAATAGCCAGCCCCCCCCCCACCCCTTGCATGTAAAGAAAGGAAATTCCACCCTCCGTTTCCAAATCTTGCAACCTCTGCTTTCTCCGCGCTGTCGTATCACACGGTGGATGGTCCACTGGAGGACGTTTTTGTTTTTTGTTTTGTTGGCTTGTTTGTTCGTTGTTTTTGTTTTTGCTTTGCAGAGACCTCCGCCTTGGGGGGGAACGTAGCGCGAAGAACTTTGCGGGAGGCTAATTAACCTAGGAAGTACAGTTTAAAGCACTCCTGGGATTTGAGTAGAACTTCCCTTTCCAGGGATAATAGTATGACGTGTTAAAATGCACTGCAGCGGCGCAAGCGGATCTTGTGACGTCAAAATGATGACCCGGAGCAGGTTAGGGACTAAAAGTGGGAAGGACCACAAGTGCTTGATTAGCATTAACACGACTATGGGTCTCACAACAAACACAGGAGAATGGTAGGCGTCTGCCCAGTGCATAAAGTGCACTCTTTTCAGTTAGGGAAATATGATCTGTATACCTAGAGGTGCACTGAAGCTATTTAAGGGGCCTGAATGGAATGGGAAATACCTTCGCACGTAATAACGATTTTATTTTGCCTGAGAATTAGTCGCGCGCGCACACACACACACACACACACACACACACAGAGCAAACTATCAACTTTTATCACCTAAAGCTTTACAGGGAAAACAAAGAAGCAAACTGATTTGTACCCAAATTCACATTTTGAAATATGCAATGCTAAATCCTTTACTTAATCACAAAGTGGTTACCTTTTAATGCATTCTTTTACCATCGTACTGGAATTCAATCAGAAATAAGCATAGCAGAGCAGTTCACGTTTGTTTTTTCCCTCTTTTAGTACAGTAATAATCAAGGTGTGGTTTTTTTTTCCTCTAAGCGTTCGTGAACTTTATAGTTTTTCTCCAATATTAGGAAAAATTTAATCTGTGTTGTTTATTCTTTCAGTTATACAAGCATATATTTTTGTTGCAAAAAGTTTACATAATACAGTGCTATACAGATTCAACAATGAAAATTTCCTGTGAATGCCCCCTTCTGCAAATTATTTCCTTCTCCAGAAGTAGTTGCTGTTTCCATCCAGACCTTGTAAAATATTTTTTTTTTATTTTTTTATGTTTATTTATTTTTGAGACAGAGACAGAGCATGAATGGGGGAGGGTCAGAGAGAGAGGGAGACACAGAATCTGAAACAGGCTCCAGGCTCTGAGCTGTCAGCACAGAGCCCGATGCGGGGCTCGAACTCACAAACTATGAGATCATGACCTGAGCCAAAGTCGGACGCTTAACCGACTGAGCCACCCAGGCGCCCCAAGACCTTGTAAAATATTTTTGTGTGCATACACATGCACATGCAACCGCATATTATTTTTAAGTAATCTCTGCACCCAAAGTGGGGTTCAAACCTAAACCCCAAGATCAAGACTCACATGCTCTACCAACTGAGGCAGTCAGGCCACACCAACCATATCCATTCGTTTAGAATAATAAACGTACTCAATCGTACTCTATTATTCTGTGAAGTCTTTTTTTTTTTCACTTGATATGCCAATAAGATCTTTCTTCATCAGGACCTATAACTCACTACATTCTCAGAACTACTACATAAGACTTCATGGTTTATTTTCTTACTATTCTATTGATACGTAATTAGGTTACTTCCGTTTTTAAAATTTTTCTCAGTAATGTTAAAACTGACATTCTTAGAAATCTTTGACCATCCGTGCTAGTACTTTTGTACGCTAGATTGCATTGGAATTACTAGGCCAAAGGGTATGTGAATTTTTAATTTATAGACACTACCAAATTACTCTCCAAAGTGCAAAAACAGTTTATGTGCCCCTGAGTCGTATGCAGCCAGACTACTGTTTTCATACAGTCTCAATCACTGCTTATTATCATTAAAAAACAAAAAAAAAAAAGCAAGTTTTGTCAAGATCTTAAACAAATATAATGTCACATGATTTCTTCACTGGCCTTTCTCTATTACTGCTGAGGTAGAATGAGTCTTAAATTTATCGGCCACTGGTAGTGTTTCCTGGGACTTGTCTGTCTAGACCCCTTGCCCCATTCCTCTGTGGATCTTTCTCTTTTTTATTTCTAAAAATTCTTTATGAAGAGAGCCTTTGCTTCTTTTATGCAGTGTAAACATTTCTCCAAGATTGTTGTTTATCTTTTAACTTTGCTAATAGAGACATCATCGCAGAAACATGAAGTTCTATGTACCAAATCTGTCAGCAATTTCTTTTATGGACTCCAGGTTTGTCCTGATTAAAACAGAATAAAGAACATATACCTATATTTTGTATTCCAGATGGCAGATTAACTTTCTAAAATCGCTTCTGTTTCTTCAGGACATTAAATTAAGTGTATACCGTATCAACGAATCAATAGGGTTCTGCATTCACTTGTTCCCTATACCAAAGCACGGGGTACATCTTTCAGTGTGCTTAAACTAAGATCTTGCCTGTGGATGCACTCAAAAAGGTCTGTGGGTTGAATGCAGGGAAAGAAAAAGTATCAAGAATTCTTAACTAAATAAAAGTTGTCAGAGCCTCCTTGAGCTTTTGGGAAAGTTCTTGTCAGCTTTACTATGGTCTGCAGTCTGACATCAGAATATCATATTCTTTGTCATGAATCATGTGATCATGACTTGACTTAAACCTACTTTTTTTAGGTTTATTTATTTATTTTGAGAGAGAGGGAGCACGCGCATGAGCAGGGAAAGGGCAGAGAGAGAGGGAGAGAGAGAGAGAATCCCAAGCAGGCTCCACACTGTCAACACAGAGCCCTACACAGGGCTTGAACTCACAAACCACAAGATCATGACCTGAGCCAAAAGAGTGGGATGCTTAACCAACTGAGCCACCCAGGCACCCCTCAACCTACCTTTTCTGAGTCATTCCCCTCTGATATGGTTTCCTACTCTAACTGGTTCTTTTCTACCTCTAATTTTTGGCCCAATTTTAATGCTCAAGCCCTGCGTTCCACTTTTTTTGTGGTGGAGCTGTCATATCCCACCCCCCCCCCACACACACACACACTGACTGGAATGCTGTTCACTGACTAGAATGATGTCATGATGTGGGGTAGGGAATAATACCACGAGGCAGGTGCCACCATCTTTGAAAAATGTGAGAAGGTAGCAAAGACGTTAGTTGGTAGAAACCAGAAAGAGTAGAAGATAAGATATCCAGGTGTCCCGAGTTTCAAAGGAGTGCAGAAGGAAAGATCTGGCAGGGAGGTTGGAGGAGAATGTTGGCCAACGTACCAGGTGGGTGGAAAGGAGAATAAGTCGTCACCATTAAGATGGCTGCATCCTCATAATGGGTCAAGTTTCAGTTTCAACGAGAAAGAGGGCAGAGTGTTCTGTGCAGCGTCTTGAGGACGTTGGGAGGTTTGTGGAGGGAAGGGGCAGCTACGGAAGGGGAAGCATACAGTAGAGGGTTTGTAAACATACCGAAGAAGAGAACACGGAGGTTTGCTTTTCCAGAAGTCACCCCTCAAGGCCACTCTAGTGGATTCTGTGGTGTGTTTCCCGGATGTCTTCTTCAACCCTTCAGGATTTAGGCCCTCGTGCCCTCACCTATGGGATTTGGGGAGGCTGACTTCCCTCAGCTGAGTACCCCTTCAGGCATTCTCCCTCAGTGGAGGGATGGTGCCTATGTGTGTGAGGGAGGGTTGCATCACAAGGACCCTCCTCCTCCCACAAACCTTGAAACTGGATTTATTCCCTTTACTGAGAGAGATAACCTAATGCTACTAATATCTGAGAAAACTCTGCCCCTCCCATCAGGGAAGTCTGTCTCAGGTGAAAAGGCTCCCTATGTAAGATAAAAGTTAAAAATCTCAAATTACGTGTATACAATAAAAACGATCTCTCTTGGCCCCAAAGATACACGCTTTTTTTATTTTAAATCTAAGTTTCACTGTACGTGCTTAAAAAAATAATTTTAATTTACCTAAACAGCGCTTTGAACAACTGTATCACATTTATGTAATAAATCGGGTTATATGTAACATATATTTTAATGTATATTGCATAGACATAGGTAGTACGCATTATGCATATACCCATCTCCTAGGCTGAAAGTCATCACACATAGAAGCATATGGAGCATTCTCATCTGATTGTACATTAGATCTCTGCAATTTCACAATAGCATTAAAAAAAAAATTAATGTTTATTTTTGAGGCAGAGAGAGACAGACCATGAATGGGGGAGGGTCAGAGAGAGGGAGACACAGAATCTGAAGCAGGCTCCACGCTCCGAGCTGTCAGCACAGAGCCCAACGCGGGACTCCAACTCACGGAGTGGGAGATCATGACCTCAGCCGAAGTCGGAGGCTTAATCGACTGAGCCACCCAGGCGCCCCTGCAATGGCATTTTCTTTTTTTACTAAAGTACAGTTGACACACAATGTTACCTTAGTTTCAAGCGTGCAACATAGTGATTCCACAAGTTTATACATTATGCTCTGCTCAGAAGTGTAGCTATCCTCTGTCACCATGCAACACTAGCTCAATACCAGGGACTATATTCCCTGTACTGTATCTTGTATCCCTATGACTCCTTCACTCCATTACTGGAAGAATATCATTTTCTCCCTACCTTCAATTTTATGCAACACAAGCATGTTCAGGTAAACTACTTTGAGGGCTGGTTTATGTCACTGTCTCTAAAAGCATTGATTATTTCATCAGTATTAAAAATGCAAATGAAATGGTTTTCCATAGTACTCTTTTATAATATAAAATTTCTTCCAATAGATGATTTTGTTAAACATCAGTTGTAACGCATTTATCACGAGTAGCCATGTCAGGGCTAAGGTAGATTGCTATCTCTATTCCTAGAGTGAATGTACTCAAGGAGAGAAGTGTTATCTGTCGCTACCCATAAAATGTCATGTTTTCTCCATAGAATTAATAGATGTTGTAAAATGGGATCATCTTTTCTTTGCCCTTTACCCTGTCAAGATGCGATTCTGTATGCACTTGAAAGAGACGTAATAGAATTATTCTTTGGGGAAACAAACTCTGGAGATCGACACATGATGCTTGGAGAACATAAGATGTAGGCAAAGATATGGCAGCTATATTTCTTTCAGAGGCCTCGTGATAAGATCTTGACCGTGTTCTATATAGATGATGCTGATGTTCTGGTAGCTCTTAACTCTACCTTTACTAAAATTCCAGGTTTTGTCCATGGTTGTTGATCATCTGAAGTCTACCTGTGTGGGGGCTCCTGGATGGCTCAGTCAGTTAAGCGTCCGACTTCAGCTCTGGTCATGATCTCACAGTTTGTGAGTTCGAGCCCCACGTCAGGCTGTGTACTGACAGCTCAGAGCCTGGAGCCTGCTTCAGATTCTGTGTCTCCCTCTCTCTCTGCTCCTTCCCCTGCTCATGCTCTCTCTCTGCCTCTTAAAAATAAATACATGTTAAAGATTTTTTTTTTTTTTAAAAGCCTACCCGTGTGGATAAATGATGACAGTGATATGGGTCAGAGAAGTATAATGAACTACCTCATCACTTCCTGGTTATTGATTTTAAAAATGGCAAGGAGTCCAAAGCACTTAAGGCCATCACCTTTTCCAATGACCGCTCCCATCTCATGTTGGTCTTGTGTCCCTCGGGAAGCTTGGTAAGCAGTTTTGGCAGACTGGGAAGTCTACAGTAGGCACTGTAGAGGCTACCAGAGGATAAAATATACTCCCTGTCCTCAAAAGACTTATAATCTATTGGGGAAATGAAGTAAAGCATGATCAGTAAGGGCCTACACAATGGTCTGGAGCTTCTTAAAAAAACGTTGCCCAAGGAGTAGAGAATACAAGAGACGGGGCATAAAGGAGGAGTAGCTTTGGCCGGGCAGAAGAACGAAGAGAGAAGATCAGATATGCTCTCCATCAGGGGTTTACTGGATGCTGACTATGGGACAGACCCCATGCTTTATCTTATTTGGTCCCAACAAAACATATTTTTACTATCAATATCTTCATTTTGTACAGGAGGAAACAAGTTTAGCAAGATTGAGTAACCTGCCTGTTGCAGATACTGGGGAAGCCAAGATTTGAACTCAATGTCCTTGATTTCAGAGACAGCATGCTTAACTATGACAGCATGCTGCCACAGTGACTTGAGGGGACAGGGATAGGGACGGAGCTGGCAAGGAGCACTTGAATGCTCTAAAACATGAAGTGATTAGTTCTGAGTATGGGCAGTTTGAAAGACTGAGGCGTCTAGTCTAACTGTGGTGATAACAGAGGGTGCCATTGAAAGAGCAGAGGACTAGCATGTTGGAGGCAGCATCTAGAGCATGTGGGTTGTGCAAGAATGTAGGAGATGAGCAGTCCTGATACCAGCCAGTACCCTACTGCAGGGAGAGGGTGAGGCCCCCATTACAGTGATGATGGTAAGCATAAAGAGATTTCAGGCCACATATAACTCATCTTGGCAAGAGAAACAAAAGGGAAAGCTGTGCATTTTTTAAAGATTCAACACAGGGGCGTCTGGATGGTTCAGTCAGCTCAACATCTACTTCGGCTCAGGTCATGATCTCACAGCTCATGGGTTCGAGCCCTGGGTGGCCCTCTGGGCTGACAGCTCCGAGCCTGGAGCCCGCTTCCGATTCTGTGTCGCCTCCTCTCTTTGCCCCTCCCCTGCTCACACTCTGTCTCTCTCTGTCTCTCAATAATAAATACATGTTAAATTAAAAAAAATAAAATAAAAGAAAATAAAGATTCAATACATAAGGCAAAATAGTGACATAGAATGAGGACTAATAACAATACCTAATATTTATTGAGCATGAATTAAGTGCCAGGTACTAGAGCAAACACTTTACATTCATCATTCTTTGCAATCATTCTGTGCAGTAGGTTATGAGGCTACATGGTTTAAAGAGATAAAGTAAATTAATAGCTAGCGGATAAAATAGCTGAGATTAAATGCAGATTAGCTGGTTTCCGGAATTTGCATGCTTGACCTGGATGGTACAGCCTCTGAAAGTCTTTGCCTGATGTCAACGTCAGAGAGAGACTCTTGGCTTCAGTTTTGCCCCGTGCAAAATCCTTGTGGTATTGGCCAAACTCTTTATGTCTCCCAGCTCCACTTTTCTCCTTTGGGACAGAGGATGAAGCTTGTGTGCTTGTTTGTGTGTTTGTTTTGTTTCCGGATGAGCGAGTCCAGAGTTATGTGACTGTTGCTGGGAAAGCAAGAGTCTGGAGAAAACGGGGAGAAGACAGAACGTTTAATCGGTGTAGTTTTACATCCCTTGTAATTTTTTAAAGTGTTGACTCATTTACTGAGAGAGGGATGGGGATTAATGGGGAGGGACAGCGGGAGAGGAAGAGACAGAGGGAGAGAGAATCCCAAGAAGGTTCCATGCTGTCTGTCAGCACAGAGCCCAACACGGGCTCGATCTCACCAACTGCGAGATCGTGACCTGAGCTTAAATCAGGAGTCAGATGCTTACACGACTGAGCCACCCAGGCACCCGCATCCCTTGTAAGTTTTAATCTAGCCTGTTGGTTTTCATTTATAGTTAAATATTATTAGCTAAATTAGAGAAGTGGGCTTGGTAGTATTTATTTTTAAGCATAATTTACAGTGGTTGAAATGAACTTCACTGTGTTTTTGTTAAGTAAAAAAAGCACATTTTGTGAATGTAAAAATGGTAACAAGTCAAATAGTGATGTAACTGATTCAGAAGAAAGAAACACCAACAGAATTTGTACTGGTTTTACTTTACCTGGGGGTGCATATCTGAAAGGCAGAGTGAACATACAGACAGGATGAAAGTTTGCTGTTACTAATCCTATAGTCCTGAAGCTGAAAAATCTGATGGAAACTATGAAATAGTATTCATTTACTTATATTACATTTGATAAAGTTAGAGGAATTCTGTATTTCTTCTTCCTTCAAAAGTAAAGCATTTTCATTCCTTACTCCATATAGTTTTATCTACATAAGCACTTCTTAATATGGGGTATATATTATATCTGAGTTTATTTCAAAAAATGAGAAAATAAAAAGATCCATGGCCAGCCCTAAATAGTTTTTCTTAATAATTTTAATGTGAATGACTAAAATTAATATCTTAGGAGTCATTAGAAAGGACTTTCAAAATTAATTATTCCTCATTTTGAATCAACTGTACATTTAAAAACTGTGAAATCTATTTTGCAAAGACTTGTAAATCTTTTATGTTTCTATTATTTCGGTGAGCTCACAGAAGAGATTATGTAAAGGTCAAAACCAAGGTGGCGGCTGGACAGAAACATGAATGAAGGGAGGTAGCAAAGCATGTGGCTTTCCAGGGGCTAAGGGGACAGGGACATCTGTGGAGGGAACAAGTTCAGCACTTCCGAGACAGGTGTTTCCTTATGTCTGGTGTTTTCAAGAAGCAATGGAGAGGCCCACAGGTCTCCTGTAGAAGAACAGCTGTAGGAGGTGAGATCGGAGATGGGGCTCAGGGTACACACTTGGAAGCAACAGTAGGACTTT
The DNA here is from genome assembly GCF_018350215.1 of Panthera leo. Taxonomy (NCBI): domain Eukaryota; kingdom Metazoa; phylum Chordata; class Mammalia; order Carnivora; family Felidae; genus Panthera; species Panthera leo. The sequence continues at coordinate 207,940,144 of NC_056686.1, read as the reverse complement.
TTGTTTCATTCCCACAAAGTGGAAAACCATCGGAGGGCTTTCAAAAAGGAAGACACATTATTATCAGGTTTTAATGGGATTACTCTAGTTCTGATCTGAAGAATGTAACTTGGGGACGAGGGCCAAAGCAGGGGGAGCAATCAGGAAGTTAATGAAATCATCCAGACAAGAGATGATGGCGACGTGACTTGCACCGTAGTGGTAGAGGTGGAGAATTGATTAGATCGGGATATACATTTGAAAGCAGAGCCGCTCAATTTGGCCCTTAGTTGTCCGTCTCCTGGGCTAGATTGTTTGTTCCACGAAGGCACGGATTTCTGTGTTTCTCATTGCTGAACAGGAGGCACCTACACCAGTGCCTGGCATAAAATAGATGTTCACCAAATACCTTACATGTAAGAGCCGAATCGATGATGGATATGAAGAAGTGATGGATATGAAGAATTATTCATATGAATTCATGTAGTCGGAAAAATAATTCAGCTGTGTTACTTGTGTAGTCTATAAGAAGAAGCCAACCTACCTCATTTATGATCTCCCTTTAACATTAAAATAACTTCACAGGGTGCCTGGACAGCTTGCTTGGTAAAGTGTTCATCTCTTGATTTCAGCTCAGGACGTGATCTCACAGTTCATGAGTTCGAGCCTCACATCGGGCTCTGTGCTGACAGTGTGGAGCCTGCTTGGAATTCTCTGTCTCCCTCTCTCTGTCTGTCTGCCCCTCCCCCGCATGTGCACGCACATACACTCTCTCTCTCTCTCTCAAAATAAGTAAACTTAAAAAAAAGAAAATAAAATAACTTCGCAGTTTCTTTTACTTTAGAATTTATATGAGTTAAAAATATCAGTTGAAAAAAATCAACATTATGAAATAGACTACATAGACAGTATTCTGAGCAGTATGTTTATATATATATATATATATATATATACACACATACACATATATATACATATATATATGTATATATATATACATATATATATACACATATATATACATACACATATATATGTATATATATATATATACATACACACATACACATATTTTTTTCTCACATATATATATTTTTTATTTAGCAGTAAATCATTATTGATAACAGTTTCTTGTGGCAAACCATAAAGGCTCTTAAATACAAAGAACAAACTGTGGGTTGCTGGAGGGGTGGTGGGTGGGGGGATGGGCTAAATCGGTGATGAGTATTAAGGAGGACACTTGTTGTGATGAGCATTGGGTATTATATGTAAGTGATGAGTCACTATATTCTGCTCCTGAAGCCATTATTACACTATATGTTAACTAACTTGGATTTAAATAAAATTTAAAATAAAAAAAATATAACAGTTTCATGCTAATAGCTGTCAGTACAGTTTTCTACACTTATTCCTTCTGGATTGAGACCTTACCCTTTGATTTCTCTGCTTCTGATCCTTCTATTTTTTGCCTAGCTGGGTACAGGTCCCAGACCGGTTTGTATTTTAATGGTGCAAGGAACGTCTGTGTGCATATCTAGCGTTACTTAAATGTCAGTCGTTTGAATAGAGATATCTTTCTGTTCCAACTGCAAGGCCTCATTAATTGTATGTTTTGTTTTAACCACTGGTGGACATTTTAAAGAATATTTACTGCTTTTACAATATACTAGGTGAGGAATTGATTTGATTGAAGGCACTCCACTTATGGTTATATGTCTCTGAGTATCTAGGAATATATTTGGGTTCTCTTCTTGATTTACAGATAAGAGGGGTTTTAAGGCAATGTCATATTTTAAGTGAAGGAAAAACATTGAGAATTGTTTCCTGTTTTTCTGAAGCCTCTAGTCTGTAGTTTGCCTTCGTTTCTAGTATCTACATTTGCCTCATCACTATAGCACTGCTAACAGCTCCTTGCTTATGGTCGTGTGGGGTTTGGTACTTTGTCTCCTACTTGCATATTTGTAAGTTGGAGGTATATCTTTTAAAAAGTTTCTATTTATTTATTTAAAGTAGAGGCAAAATGACTCAGGAAAACTTAATGAAAACATTCTACTTTAAATGAAGATTGAGTCACATCCCTTTTAGCAAACTTTCTCCTTAGAGATCCAGATAATAAATGTTTGAGGCTTTGCTATCGCCGCTAGTAAATTCTGCCATTCTAGCCAAAAAGCGGACAAATAATACATACACAAAAGGTATGACTGTGTTCCAGGGGGAGGTCCAGGTTTGACCCATGAAGCATAATTTGCTGACCCCTGAGTTGCACTCTTGATCATGGCAAATAATTTGGGTATGGCTATTTGGTTGTATTTAAGTTATGCTCTAGATTGTGAAATATGTTTTTTATAACCCATACTTCACTCTTTTAACTAAGATCTTTCCTGGATGTAACTGAGTAAGAAAATTGTGATTTTTGTCTTTGATTTCTAATCCCCCGTGATATGTGGAAAACCTTGCAGATCTGAAGGTTATAAGCAAGTTACATACCTGGTGGCAGGTAATATCCTAATAGAGAGGGAGGAGTCAAGAGGAAATTAGCCATCCCTCGGGTACTGATCCTTGGTAAGCCTAAATAGTGAAAACCACCAGGCATCTTGAAAGAAACTGAACTTCCGATTCAGTTAGGGGTTCATTTGCGTCTGAGTTTTTCTAGTCAGCGATTTGGAACGTGTCAGGAAGGGCACACTAACCCTGCAAGCCATCCCTAACATTCTTCTGGATTTGTGTTTGCTCGACATGTTTCTTCCCATTTCCTAGGAGACCGGCTGGCCCATCGATCTCTTCTTTCAAATTTAGCCATTTTCACATTTGGAAATATTGCATTAAAAAAAATCAGCAATGGATTTGAGTCAGTTTATGTGTGTTGTAGTTTTCCTAATGGTAATGAAAAAAAAAAAAAAAAAAGTCCAAGCTTGTATTACTGATATGAAGTAGAAATAAGCCCTCTCTTGACTTTGCCCAAAGCATAGTTAGGCAAGTAAAATAAGAGAGAGAGCGAGAGTGAAAAGAAGTTATAGAGGACATGGTTTAGATGTGATAAGACACTCACCTCGAGTTCTCAAAACCTGCAGAGACTATTAAGGACCGGGATGGTTAGGCAGGGAGAAGTTAAAGCTGTGCACACTTATACGTCCCCTGCATGCATCTGGACTATCTTTCAACCCCTTTAGACTCATATTTTCTGGTACAGTGACTGCCACTAGTTCTGTAAGTGCTACTGCTAATTGAAACCACATCGTGGTCAGATAAAAACTAAGCCAGTCAGGCATCCTACTGAAAACGTACCCAGCAGGACAGCCGCTTTGTTCTCCTTAAAAAACGAACTAATTCAAGAAAGGCACTGCCTCTAGATCGTTATTCATTAATGTATGCAACATTCCCTCTGCCCCACTCTTTCCGCTTTCTCCCATCACCCTTCACTATAATTTTCTTGTGGAAAAATAAAAGAACGCCAATTCTCTTGTAAACTGCATAATTGGGTTTAATATGCAGACTTGCCATTTCTAGGCATGTACGTTTCCTGCATTAATGGGAGCTATACACGGAGCATTTAGAGATCACCTGTGGATAGGCTTGTTAATTAACAGAGTTAGAGCCCTATTTCATTCCATTTAAACCAGAGTAATTAAAATCAGGGTAATCACCATCGCAGTATTCAGTACTTTCACCCCTTTCAAGGTTATTTTAGCAATTATGTTCTTGGCTGAGCGTATTAGTAAATGCTGAGATTATTTCCTGTACCATCTGACTTTTCTCAATCCTGTGCCCTATGGCATGTCTTTTTTCATGATTGCATTAGTTGAAAAAGGCAGAAATAATCTGTGTCATCCTTTAGCCCTTCAAAGAAACTACTAAGCCTAATCCAATCTGCTAGTTGTCCAGAAAAAAAAAAAAAAAAAAAAAAAAAAAAAGTTAGACTATCAGGCTAAACTTAATCCCCAAAGAAATCATATGTCACCTTGTTAAGGACTAAACAAAAATGTATACACTATCAAATTCAGTAGTAGTTGGTTGTCAGTCCAGTTTCTGAGGTCCTGGACATCTGTTATTGCAAGATATTTATTTGTGATAGAAACATTTTGTTTTGCTTTTTTTTTTTTTTTGTCAAATCTGAAAATGAACATAGATAGGTATTCTCAATTAGGGACAAAACTATTTCAGACTACAGCCACAAGAAAAAAAAGCCACCTGAAATTATCTTTTATTTATTTATTTATTTATTTATTTATTTAAAAAATTTTTTAATGCTTATATATTTTTGAGAAAGAGAGAGAGAGCATGAGCAGGGGAGAGGCAGGGAGAAAAGGAGATACAGAATCTGAAGCAGGCTCCAAGCTCTGGGCTGTCAGCACAGAGCCCAACGCAGGGCTTGAACTCATGAACCATGAGATCATGCCCTGACCCGAAGTCAAACGTTTAACCGACTGAGCCACCAGGCGCCCCTGAAATTATCTTTTAGAACAGAGTTCCATTTATATTTCCTACAGTCTGCTATGACTGGGAAAGAAAGCTTCCTGTTGAGGTTTTGCATCATTGTAGGATTAGAATGTAAATCCAAGCTGTTTTTATAATGGTTCTGTTTCATTGACTTACTAATAAATATTTGCTTTTATTTTAAGTGACACTGCATGGTGGCCCAGCAATTCTCCTCCCCCCCCGCCACCCCACTTACCCATTTTTCCAGGTAAAAGTAAGACCAACATAACATTGCCTTGCAACAGTAGATTAACATTAGGAGTTTATGCCGTGTGGGTGGTACTTTGCCTCCATATTTAACCCCTTCCCATTTATCTTTGCTATAATTCCTACAAGTAATATTTACCGACTTTTTTTATTTGTATGTCTGTATAGACCTTTTCTCTGAAGATTGGTGTCATCAGCAATATATTTATTTAGTGATTATTTTTTTGCCACCTGAACATATTTGCAGTCTCACACTTTCATCATAAAACAAGTACATGCCTCATGTTGCCATGTGTGTTTAAGGGATAACAGCATATTGGGTACTAAGCTCTTTAAGATGGCAATGGGGATGTTGTACACCTTCCATTCAGTGCTGTAGTTTGAACTGTTGTCTTATGAGGAACATTTGAGGGCCACTAGAAATATAATTATCATCAGATGTCCATATATCCTGTCCAATGGTATTTTCAGGAAATGTTGACAATTATATACATATTGGAACATTTTCCAATGGGTTAGTAAATATTACCATTTCTAAATGCATGTGCTGTCTATATTTGAGCAAATTTTCCTTTGGGAAACTCTTTGTTCTCTGCTTTCCAGTTAAAACTGTCAAAAGTTGAGAACATTCTTTTAAATCAGCTTAACCCTATAAAGGATTTAAATTTAATACCTCAAGAGAAAGAGAGAGAGAAAGACCCTCAGTATTAATGATAATGTAAGTTCAGTGTGTGTGTCAGTTAAAAAAAAATACCATCAGAAATAAGACATCCTAGTGTCTTCTGTGCTCTTCTACCCAGAAGAGCTCAGCAATAAGCTACTTCAGAATTCTAGCTCATCCTGCCTTGCAAATTTACCCAGACACATTTCTGTTTCATAGTCTACCCTGATTTGGTAATATGCAATTAGAGAAAATGACCATTTTAATATAGAACAATTTTCTTGTAAATTATACAGTAAAAAATATTTGAAACATATTAAAATCAAATGGATTTAGAATGATTATAGTTATGAATTACTGTAATTTGGTCTTACACAGCTAATTCCAAAGACTGCACAGCCGTTTAGCAATTTCCATTCTCTAAATTTCTCATAATGGGATTTAAAGGGGGAAAAAAAAAGTGAAATCATCATCTTTTCCTCCAACCTCCTCCCTCTTGTTATATATGCTATTTCAATAAATGAGCCACCACCCTTCCCATTACCCCAGTCAGGGAAACCCAGTAGAGAAAGGGGGAAGGCTTGTGCCTTATCCATGGCCATAGAACTTTATCTCTTACCGATGTCTGGGTGAATCAGTCCAGTCCCACCCATTAATTCTTCCCACCCACTCAGGTCTTCACTGAGACTCTCACTACCCATTAATCTCTGAGCTTCCTAGGCTAGGCATGCAGACCACCAAATACACATCCCTCAATTCATGCTCCGCATAGCTGCCACAATGGTCCTTCTAAAAGGAAAATCCAACAATGTCACATTTCTGCTTAACATATCTCAATGGACAAAATGCAAAAGTTATTTAGATGGGGTGCCTGGGTGGCTCAGTCCGTTAAGCGTCCGACTTCAGCTCGGGTCATGATCTCAGGGTTCGTGAGTTCGAGCCCCGCGGCGGGCTCTGCACCGACAGTTCGGAGCCTGGAGCCTGCTTCGGATTCTGCGTCTTCTCCTGTCTCTGCCCCTCCCATGCTCATGCTCTGTCTCTCTCTCTCTCTGTCTCTCAATAATAAATAAACATTACATTTTTTTTTTAATTTAGAAAAATACAAATGTTATTTAGAGTAAATACAAATTCCTTGGTCAGGTACTCAAGATCCTTCATGCAGGAGCAGTCCTTGGCCAATGTCTCCAGCCTCATCTCACACCAGCATGTCAGTGCATTTACTTTCCGACCACATCAAATCCATGCTGCTCCAAGCATAACAGACTCTTAAAGCTACTGCTTTTTTTTTTTAATTTTTAAAAAATGTTTATTTATTTTTGAGGGAGAGACAGAGTGTGAGTGGGGGAAGGGCAGAGAGAGAGAGAGAGAGAGAGAGACCGAATCTGAAGCAGGCTCCAGGCTCTGAGCTGTCAGCACAGAGCCCGACGCGGGGCTCAAACTCACAAACCGTGAGATCATGACCTGAGCCAAAGTTGGACGCTCCACCCACTGAGCCACCCAGGCGCCCCTAAAGGTACTACTTTTGGAAAGTCCTTTCCTCTGGCTGTGAAGAAGTGGAAAGAATGAAGAATGTTCTTCACTGCTTTTTTTTTTTTCCCCAATCTTTTCTTCCTTATCCTTCATGATTTAGGTCCATTATAAGCCCTTCCAGAAAGCCTTGCATTAAATAAAAACTTATTCTGACATTTGCTGAAATGGTAAGGAAGACTTGATGCAAGACTGTTGTAATGGGGGTACAGCAGTAGGCGAGAGAAATCGGGTTCAACTCTAGATACAACAAGGACCGGTGGGGATTTATAGCTAACAGGCAGGGTGAAGGGGTCAGTGAATGGATAGTTACTAAAAGGAGAGGGACATTAGGGTAGGGCGACTCTTGACAAACTGACCTAACAAGATTTCTGCTAAAGGCAGGCCAAGGACTTAGACAGCCAGGATGGGAGATGAGGAACCTGACCAGATATCAAGGTTCAGTGACGACTTAGCAGGATTCTTTGCTAAGACTCAGTGGAGCAGACCAATAACCAGATGGGGGCCAAAGTCGAGTTTGGTGGAGAAGAAGGCTCAGCGGAACCAACCAAAATTTGGTCAGCGATAGAGTCTTTGTTACTTCCTTCAGCCCCAGTTAAGGTTATCTTTCCACACCTCCCTGCAATTTCCAAGGCTCTTCTAGCACACTGAGTATTTCTATAATCCACTTATCACACTGGATTGTATCATGAGCATTTGTCTGCCCTTCTTCTAGTGTGAGAGTTCTTCAAGAGGGAGAATTTTGACTCTCATCTCTGGGTAGCCTGGTATCTTACACACTGCCTTTCATTTAGATGTTTAACAGTGTTTGTTAACTAAGAGCTGTACATGAGTCAAAGGGAAAATTCAAAATTATCGTCTTCTTCCTCGTCCTCCAGGGATCACTTGGTTCTTAACAAAGTATCTTTGGAAGGCAGCTATGCTCACCACTAAACACCAGAGCTGCACTTAATAAAGTATCTTTGATATTTGGATTAAGTCCTTTTGACATGGGTCTTACCAAGCTGGATGAAACCCAGTATTATTCATTCTCTAGGCTCCTTTTTTATTGTTCTATGTATTTGTCTTGTTGGGGGGATCTACACAGGCCAAATCTCATTACAACAAATACTATTAAGATAAAAATCACTTATATATATGTATATGTATATATACATATATATACATATACATATATATGCCACTTTCAATGGTCTATTTACTGTAAGTAATAGTTTATATAATTACAATAGATTTTCAATGTCTGAGAGATTTGTGGGAATGAATAATGAGTTATATCCTAAATAATACATCCACAACAGTTATTTTCTTGTTTTTGTTTTTGTTTACTTTTCTTATCACTTTAGGCTACTATTAAAAATTAAGAACCAATCTTAAGACAAAGCCTGTGATAAAACACTATTATGCAGAACCTAAGTAATTATTCTATAACTGTAATCATTTGTTTCTTTCTGTGTGTGAAAATGAGTTAAGTGTTCTCCCCCTTTCTATTAAATATTTGATCTCAAACTCTGTATGTTAAATCATTTACTCCTTTGGTTGAAAAATGTTTCTTGAGTTTGGGGCAGTGGTGGATTTAGTTTAAATATTCTGAACTCATAGCAAATTTATTTCTTTAGAAAAATGAGAACAGTTATTGTGGTTGGCAGAGTTATTCTAACCACACAAGTGATATGTGTTCATTATAAAAATAATTTAAAATGACAAATCAACATAAAGAAAGTCATCCTTAATCTCATCAGCAAGAAATAATCTCTGTGGATGGGTAAAGAATTGTTAACTTGGCAGCTGGCCCCAGAGTTCTTAGGAAAAGAACTAGGAAGTTCTAGGGAAGGAACTGTCTTTATTTAGGAAAATACCCTAATAGGTCACATTGTTTGAGAAACAGGAGGCCCAGAAGATATAATCTCAAGAAGAGAGACAAGGAAACTAAACAGCTCTATAGAAATTAGAGCAGAAAAATAAATCAGATTAAATCCCATGAGAGCAGAAATTTAAAACAAGAAGCCACCAGACTGTTAAATTCTAGACAGAATCAAAAACCTGAGGAAGCACACTGATCTTCCCAGAGTATGGACAGAGTAACTTAAGTCTTATGTAAATATTCTAGATTAGGGTAAATTCCATCAAGGGAGAAATTTAGCATGAGGCTCTAGACCGTGAGTTCTGGAGTAAGAATACTTGGGGCCATTATAGATTCCAACAGTTTCTTTTATTTATTTATTTTTCTTTTCTTTAAAAAAAATAAATTTATTTACTTTGAGGGAGAAAAAGAGAGGTGGGAGGGACAGAGAGAGGGAGGGGGAGAGAGAGAGAGAGAGAAAATCCCAACCAGGCTCTGCACTGTCCGCACAGAGCGGGAAGCAGGGCTCAGGCTCACAAACTGTGAGATCGTGACCTGAGTCAAAATCAAGAGTTGGACGCTTAATTGACTGAGCCACCCAGGTACCCTATCTTTTTTTTTTATGATTTTTTTTTTAAGCACTGTTTCTTTGTATGTCTCTGTGTATGAGAGTGGTGTTCATCAGGGCCAAACCAGCAACATAGGACCCTTTAGGAAGTAAAACAAAAGGAGTTTAATATTGTATACCCTGGTGGTAGGACAACTGAGAATCCAAGTAGAGACAATATGCCAACCAGATGAAGTCATCACTGACCTTACTCTAAAGGAAGAAAGGGACGAGGGGGAGTTAGCAGGGCTGGAGGCTGATAGACAGGTGTCAGAAGCTAGAATCATGCCGGGGGAAATCATAATCGTGCTGGGCCACTATACTGAGGACTGGAGCCACAGAGAAAGCACAGCAGCTTCCAGAAACCCTGCCCTGGGAAAACATCAGAAACTCTTACCTGGAGAAAACTCTTTGGTCATACACATCCATGAACTAGATGAAAGAGGGAGAAAATAATTCCGGCCTGCAAGGAAATGTGGGGAAAGAATATAAAAGCAAAGAAATCCATGCATATGTGTATGCATGCATGTGGTCAAGTACAAATACATACACACACACACACACACACACACATATATATATGCACACACAAATATATCATGCAACCAAATGGAATCAACATGCACACGTTTTGTAATTTAGTTTAATTCTTAAAATGACATGGCTATTCTCCCATGACACTAAACAGAAACATAAAGCCACATATCTAGTTTCATGGCTGCATTATTAGCCTATTACTTATAGCCACAAATTTATTTATATGGTCCCATGTTGCTCTTTCACGTTGTTTTAAGGTGTTTCTTTTTCTATTGAGGAAAACAGAATGCACAAAATACTTTTAAATTCTTCCGAGCTTGGGTGTTGGAAAGTGTGTATAATATGCTTGCAAATGTGGCCTTTTAAAAATTGAAACCTTATTGCTACATTGCTTTTTTTCATCAAAATCTCTGAAAAAACAGATTGTGTAATGTGTGTCAATAGCTTCTAAACAAATAATTAACATCAGAGTGGGGATTTCATCACTTAGCATCCATCATAGGCATCCAGTACCCTGATTTCTTTGAAGTTTTCTGTTGACAATGATATATGTCATCATGTTAAGTTGGGGCTGGTTAGTAAGCAGAGCATGGCCAAGGTCACTTGAAGGTTTCTTTGATGCAGACATTCCTCAATTTAGAGCTGAAATAATCCTGACCTTCCTAAGTGTGCTTTACCTTTCTGACAAGTGGAGGAAGCTGCATAATTGACTTCGTTAGGTTCACAGAATCTTTTGCATATATAGAACATTTAGACACTAAATACACTTGCCAAATGCAAGTGTAGCATATCAAAGTGTGATATCAGCCTTCGCACAACAGTTTTAAATTGTATCTCTTTATTTCTCTTTCTTCTTTGTATTTTGTTTGGTTTCATTAAAAAAAAATCAATATTTATTTACTTTCCAGACACAGAGATGGAGTGCAGGAGGGGGAGGGGCAGAGAGAGAGGGAGACACAGAATCCAAAGCAGGCTCCAGGCTCCGAGCTGTCAGCACAGAGCCCGACGCGGGGCTTGAACTCACGAACTGTGAGATCATGACCTGAGCTGAAGTCACATGCTTAACCAACTGAGCCACCCAGGCGCCCATGTATAGTTTCATTTTTAAATTATTTTCTTAAAAATTAAAAGGAAAGATGAAGATTGAATTATTTATTATTATTATTATTATTATTATTGTTATTATTAGCGACAGAGTGCACAAGCAGGGGAGGGGAGCAGAGGGAGTGAGAGAATCTTAAGTAGGCCCCATGCTCCGCACAGAGCCTAATGCTGGGCTCAATGTCACAACCCCAGGATCATGACCTGAGCAGAAATCAAGAGTCAGATGCTCAACTACTGAGCACCCAAGTGCCCCAAAATGGACAGATTTTTATAATCTTTTCATACTCTTGATTTCAGAGATATAGAACTGCAAGGCATTTAGAGGAGCTGAGGTTCAGGCATGACAAACCAAGGGGCCCATTTTACAAATGGATATTATCTCTTGGAGTTGAATTTAACTAACTCATTTAGATATTCAATATCCCACACTAGAGTATATATTGCTACTATTGACAAAGCTTGACCCATCTCAATTACCCAAAGTCTATAGATTACAGTAGCACTTACTCTTGGCATTATATATTACATGGGTTTGCACAAAAGTATAATGACAGGTACCCATAATTATAATATGGTGTAAAATACAGTGTATTTTCACTGTCCTAAAAATTCTCTGTGCTCTGCCCATTCATCCTTCCCCCTGACTCCAGCCCCAGGCAATGACTGACTTTTTTTATTGTCTCCATAGTTCTGCCTTTTCCAGAAATTCACATAGTTGGAATCATGCAGTATTTATTGTATTTTCAGATTGGTTTCCTTCACTTACTAATATGCATTTAAGTTTTCTTCTTGTCTTTTCCTGCCTTGATAGCTCATTTATTTTTAGCACCAAACAATATTACATCGTCTGAATATACAAGTTTATTTAACCATTCACCCACTGAAGAAAATCTTGTTGTTTTCAATTTTGGCAATTGTAAATAAAGCTGCTATATATATCCATATGCAAAGTTCTATGTGTAGAACTTGGTCTATGTGTAGATCAAGATTTTGAACTCTTTTGGGTGAATACAAAGGAGCAGGACTGTTGGATCATAAGTTAAGACTGGTTTGTAGAAACTGTCAAACTGTCCCCAGTAGCAATGAATGAGAATTCCCGTTGCTTCATATTCTCACTGCCATTTCGTGTCGTCAGTGTTTTAGATTTTGGCCATTCTAATAGGTTTGCAGTGGTATCTTGTTTTTGTTGGCATTTCCCCGATGACATACGATGTGGAGTTTCTTTTCATATGCTTATTTGTCATTTGTGTATCTCCTCTGTGAAATGTCTGTTCAGGTCTTTGGCCCATTTTTTAGTTGGGTTGTTTGTTTCCTTTTTGTTGAGTTTCAAGAATTCTTTGTATATTTTGGATACTAGTCCTTTATCTGATGTGTTTTTTGCAAGCAATTTCTCCCAGACTGTGGCCCGTTTTCTCATTTTCTTGATACTGTTTTTCTTAGAGCAGATTTTTTTTTAAATTTTAGTAAAGTCCAGCTTATCAATCCTTTCTAGCATGGATCATGGCTACGATATTGTATCTAAAAAGTGACTGACATATCCAAGGTCATCTAGGTTTTGTTTTAAGTTATTTTTTAGGCATTTTATAGTTTACTCTTTTGCATTTAGATCTATGAATAGATTTTGTGAAGGGTATAAGGTACATAGATTAATTTTTAGCATGTCTAGTTGTTCTAGTACCACCTATAAAAGAGATAATCTTTGGGGAGCCTGGGTGGCTCAGTTGATTGAGTGTCTGACTCTTATTTTTGGCTCAGGTCATGATCCCAGGGTTGTGGGATCAAGCCCCACATTGGGCTCTGGGCTGAGCATCGAACCTGCTTATTGTCTCTCTCTCTGCCCTTCTCCCTGGCTTGTGCTCTCTCTCTCTCTCTTTCTAAAATAAAATATACAAAAAGAGGCTATCTTTCCTCCATTGTATTGTCCTTGTTCTGTGTCAAATATCAGTTGACCATATCTATGTGGTCTATTTCTGGGCTCTCTATTCTGTTCCATTGATCTATTAATCCATTTTTTTTTTTTTTTTTTTTTGCCAACACTACACTGTCCTGATTACTGTAGCTATGTAATATAATATCCAGATTTTTGACAAATTTCTATGTATAATAATATGTAAGATTGATAAAATTGATACATAATGTTCATTACCAAATGGCACACTGTGTTGACCAGTTTGGGCTGCTATAACACAAATATCATAGAATGGGTGGCTTAGGCAATAATCATTTATTTCCCACAGTTCTAGATGCTGAAGTCCAAGGTCAAGGGATCAACAGATTCAAAGTCCAATGAAAGCCCTCTTCCTGGTTTGCAGATGGCTACCTCCTTGCCATCCTCACATGGCTAAAAGAGAGCTTGTCTTGCTAGCGTCTCTTATATGGACACTAATAACATTCATGAGAGCTTCATTTTCATGACTTAATCACCTCCTAAGGCCTCTCCTTCAAATATCACCACCCTGGGAATTAGGGTTTCAATAAATGAATTGGGGAGGGGGTACAAAACATTCAGTCCATAGCATTTACTTAAAAAGTATTTCTAAGACATAATTTCCCAAAGACATGACATGGGTACATTTGAAATCTAGCACTAAGAAAAATGTCTAGGAAATTTTCTCTTTCTTTCTTTTTCTATTTCCTTTGTCTTTCTTCCTTTCTTTCTTCCTCCCTCCCTTCTTTCTTTCTTTCTTTCTTTCTTTCTTTCTTTCTTTCTTTCCTTCTTTCTTTCCTTCTTTCTTTCTTGTTAAAGAGAAGGGACTAAGGAAGTGAATTCTACAATTAGCTTTATAGATTCTATAAATTTTCACCTACCATCTCATAACAGAACCTCTTTGGTAAGAATATATAGCTACCTTTTTCTTACTTTAAGGAAGATAAGTAGTTGCTCATGATGGTCTAGGGAAAAGTTATGAAAACATACATACCAGAAATGTAACATTGATTAATTTAGGGGTGTGAGTAATAAAAGAAAAATAATTGGATTTTCTTTTTTTTTTCTTTCTTGTTTTTTTTTGTTTGTTTCTTTTTCTTTCTTTTTTTTTTTTGGTATCTGTGCACTATTTCATTTGTTAAAAAACACATATTGATTTAGCAAATTTAAAAACATCACATCTAGAGAGTTTGAAACAAATGAAACAGCTCAACTAAAATATTGTGGACAAAATTGGGAGAAAAATTCATGTGAGCAGGTATCACAGGTAACGTACATGTATTGAAACTTTGGTTTAATTGGCTTTATTGAACACTTTTCAGTATGAACTTTTAGAAAACAGGGCATCAACAAAAAATACAGGTATGCACAACTCTCTCCTAGAATGAGATATCGAAATTTTTTTTAAAATGTAATTTTGTAGAAATATCGATCTTTGTCCCCAGTAGATTCTTATTCCTGAGAGAAAGAGATTTTTGCAAATATCTATGAGTATTACAAAAATTGGCCAAGGTCTTAGGCTACAAGGAAAATTTTAAGCAATTCCTTAAATTACACATTATACAGAGTACATTATAAGGAGAGTTAAAAATATACTTTTACATAACTTTTGGGTTAAAGCAAAAGTTAAAACCAAAATTAGAGATTATTTATAAATAAACGACAATGAAAACATGATGCTATGAAACCAATGGAATGTGGATAGGATGATCCTAAGTGGAACATTTATAGCCTTAAATACATTTGCTTTTATAAATTGATAAAACATAAAATGCAGAAATGAAGCCAAAGAATAAGTAACAAAGTAAACTTAAAGTTGGTAGAAGAACTAATAAAGATGGAAGAAGAAATTAATCAATACAAATATGAACATAAGAACTTATTAATGAATCCAAAAGTAGTTCTTTGAAAATTTCAGTGACTTAGGCAAATCTTTGAGAAGTCTGATCAAATAATAAAGAGAAAAAAATAACATTATGAATGAGAAAGGAGTCTTAACTAAAGCAATGGAGAAGATGCACAAAAATTACAAGGGATCAATTCTACAATGTTACGTAGACCCATTTGGACATCTAAGGTTAAACTGAAAATTCCAGGTAAATATAAATTATCAATTAAAAACAATTTTAATGTTTATTTGTTTCTTAGGGAGAAAGAGAGAGAGAGAGACAGAGAGAGAGAGAGAACATGAGCAGGGGAGGGTCAGAGAGAGAGAGGGAGACACAGAATCCAAAGCAGACTCCAGGCTTTGCACTGTCAGCACAGAGCCCAATGCAGAGCTTGAACCCATGAACTGTGAGACATGACCTGAGCTAAAGTCAGACACTTAATCAATTGAGTCACCAAGGCGCCCATAAATTATCAAAATTTTGATCAAAAGATATTTAAACAGAAAAGAAGAAATTAAAAAGCTGGTTTAAGTCAACCTTCATCAAAGAGGCACTGGATACAATGAAAGATAATTAAAGGAAGGACACACTAAATACAGAGATTTGTTGAAATGTTTTGAAGAAGGTATAGGCTTATAGCTCTGAGGCAGGTGGAAGTCTCCAAAGTGAGTGTATTACATGTGTGTTTATGTATATGTGTGTGTTTTATTGATGTTTATGCACATGTAAAGGAGGCAATAATAATTAAGTAGTGCATGGTGTCTGAAAAGGTGAGAGAAGCAACCCAAAGCACAGTTATTGGATTGACCTTAAAAGGGAGGTGGTTCTATTCCTCATTCTAATAGCAGGGGAGAAAGAAACGATTTGTATGAATGTAGGTAAAATTGTATGCATTCCAGTGGAAAGAAGAGGCATTCCCTCTGGATTTCCTTCATGTTCTCTACAGAAAGCAAGAGATGGGGAGCCCGAGATCTGACTGCAATAGAGAAAATTAGAAAAAGTCACGGTGGAGTTTTGGAAACTGAGTGGAATGAAAAAAATCCAATGTTTTTTAGGCAGCGTTGAGGGCCTGTTTGAGGTTAGTAATCCTAAATTCAGCAAACATCTGGGGATATTGTCCACCAGAATTCAGCAGCATGGGTGCAAACACAGAAATGTAGTTAAAGTTCATCTAGAGCTGTGATTTCATCATGCGAAGAAGAAGAAGAAAAAACAGAGAAACAAGGGACTTTAGAACATTGGTAAATGGCAAGCCAAAATTCTGGAATAATTCATGAATTCCATGTTGGCTGAGGAGCAAAGCAATGAAAAGAAAAGATTGAGGGATTGGAAGAACTGGAAGTTCCAGTGAAGTCAAAGCATAGGGCTGTAGTGGCACTGTTGGCCCAAGCAGCACATTCCCTCTTTGCAGGCAAATCTCCATTGGAAGCCAAACTTTAATCAGATAATTGTTCTGTAAGTGGAGAGTCAGACTCAGAGGAGATAATTGAATGACTCAAAAAGCATAATCCTCCCAAAAGACCAGTGTTCAGAGGCTGAGTGCCAGGACATCCTTTCCTTAGACTGTGTTTGAATGGGCTCTACTGATTTCTTGTTCTGGAGATTTCTTTTTCCTGTGTTCTAGATTATCCTCTGCCTAAGTATATTCCACATCATATTAGTCTCCTTAAATGCTCCGTAGAAAAGGATTTCTATAGGGGCACCTGAGTAGTTCAGTTGGTTAAGCATCCAGCTCTTGATCTCGGCTCAGATCGTGATCTCCTGGTTTGTGAGATCAAGTACCACGTTGGGCTCTGCACTGCCAGCACAGAGCCTGCTTGGGATTCTCTTTCTCTCTCTCTCTCTTTCTCTGCCTCTCTGTCTCTCTCTCAAAATAAATAAATAAAACATTAAAAAAGAAAAGGATTTCTATAAAATAATTTTTGGAAAGACTACACACTATCCTTCTCTAACAGTACATTTTTTGGATTTTTCTTCAAGCATAATATAGTTGTAATTGAGGGGTGGTGGCTGGAGGCAAGAGTTTGTCCTCTAAAGGCCATATTTTTATTTCGCTATTATATGATCATGGTAACACAAGCAAGCAAATCAATTTGTCTTTAGGTGAATTATTCATCTGACAAAATAATTCTTAAAATTTGAATGTTTATTTATTTTTAAGACAGAGAGAGACACAGCATGAATGGGGGAGGGTCCGAGAGAGAGGGAGACACAAAATCTGAAACAGGCTCCAGGCTCCAAGCTTTCAGCACAGAGCCTGACGCGGGGCTTGAACTCACGGACCGCGAGATCATGACCTGAGCCGATGTCGGACACTTAACCTACTGAGCCACTCAGGCGCCCCGACAAAATAATTTTTGAATTGATTTTCATCATATTGGTCTGATTTTGACAGAGGTTCGAGGCAGGCCTGTGATTCTCCAAAGAACTGGCTGGAAGGTGAATAAATCAATTTTTCAGAATCAGCACTCCTCACAGTTTTAAAGTTTTGGAAAGAGAAGTCTACTCTAAGATACATTCTCACCTCAGGCTTTATAAATGAGACACATACTTCAGGGTCTTATGGTCCATTGTCTGATCCACTCTGTAAGCTGTAAACTGGCCCCCGGCTGTCTGAAACTCCCTTCCACAGTTTAGAGCCCTGATATGGAGAACAAGCATATGGTTGTTATCACAAATCTCAGTAGAACCATGTTATCATATAACCTGGCCCATAACTGATTTTTAAGTCACACATTTACAAGCAACTCCTTGAATTACTTCCACAGATGGCTAATGATACATTATATCAAATGACAAAAGATATGTTCATTAATTTGAAGGTTTCTGGGCAGGAGTATTTCACCTATGAACTAAAAAGAAAGAAAAAGTCGAATTTCAATAGTAGAGTCTCATGTCTATTTTATTCTGTATCCAAGAATATAAGTTTTTTTTTTTTTTTTAAAAAAAAGCTCACACTACTACTTTTCTCCAAATATTCTACTCAGAAGTCCCTCTGGTGACTCAGATTACAACACATTTTCTGAGGAACTTGTCCTGAAATTGTGTGTTGTACAAATTTTGCAAGCATTTTAACATTCTCTTGTCTGGCCTTTAGATAAGGGGAAAGATGACCAAAGTCATCTTTTAGGTAATAATCCCTAATTATTACCAAAATACCTATTTGTCAAGATTAAAATAATCCCTAATTATTACCAAAATACCTATTTGTCAAGATTAAAATAAAGTAAAACAATAATTATATCTATAATGACATTTATCTTAAATACAATTAAGGGATAAATAAAATAAATAAAATGCAATGTAACAAATAATATAAAGTCATTATAATATATGTATTTGTGTGCATGTATATATATACATATATACATAATATATACGTAGACACATTTTTTTAAATTTTGTTAAAGCTGCAATTCTAAGCATAGGAGTTTCATTTGAAATATAGAAACATATTGTTTCCAAATGATATTTCTATAGGCAACCTTTTAGCTCGTGTTCTTCCTAAAATTCACACATTTAGTGACTTATGTGGCAAATGTAGAAATGATCCCACAAAACCAGTTTGTGGGCAAAGTGTTGATGCAGAGCACAATAGGCCCCTAAGTAATTTACTTAGCCGAAGAGCCTTTGTTCTCTGAGACTTCATCCATCTGGTTTCTGGAAGTCAAACTGCTTATAGTAACTTCCGACATGACTGAAAGAACCAGAAATGGGAAACTACAGAGAACATCCGGGAAGCCTCTAGAAGCCATTAAGTCCCAGAAATTGTGGTGATAGTGTGGCCGAGATGACCGATGCTCTTTGGAATATTTCATAAGGGGCCCTGGATATCCGGAATGTATTTTACTGAAAGAGGAGAAAAAAAGAAATGGAGAAGCTTTTGCTCTGGCCTACAATGGGAAATTTTATTTTCCATTTAGGGATCAGTAAAGAGAAGTAAATATTTTGTGCGTTCTTTTCAACCAGCAAATCTAAACGCAACCCTCCTCAATTATTTCGATGTCCAGATACTCTTTCCCTGATTATCAAGAGAGTGTCCTATGTGGAGTCATGAAACCCATCATCAGTTTTAGCCCTCTGTCTCTGTCCCATGGCTGTGCTCAGCATTACTGCCCGGGGCATGTACTCTGTCCAAGAAGGCTCACCTGTGTTGATAGGGTCCTCCATGGAAACACCAGGTCTGGTAATATGACAAGGAATGATTCTCCAAAATGAGCTGATTCATTCCCAATAATAATTTAACGTGATTTCTTCCTTCTATAACATTTGCTTTTTCATTCACTGTCTCTAGTCAAAGATGTGAGGAGCTTGAGGATTTTAAGCACCATCTAAGAGGAAATCATCAAGACAGTTGAGCTTATGCCATCCTTTCTGGCCCGGACTAATTCTTTTCCGTTCAGCTCAGGCTCTTGCCCACTCCTCTGGACCAAGGGTTTCCCTCCCTACGTCTATGTTACCACCAACACTTGATTTCAATCGCTTTGATGACAGGGAGCCCATTTTATGCTTCTTTGGAATCCTTTATGATTCCACAAACATTTGTCAAGAAAGGGTTGGGAACTGAGAGCAATTTGGGCAAGAATGCTACCCTGACTGGAGCACCACACCCAACAGGACACCTTCAAAGCTGCCTGTCGTGTTGGTGTTGCTTTTGTTGTTGTCTTTCCTCTCAACAGTAATGCAGCAGTAATGTAGCAAATGACTCAGTGTCTGAATTCCAGAGCCAGATTGTTTTTATTCGAAAGCCATTTTGTGCCTCTTATCGACTGTACGATCATGAGAAAAGTTACTGAACCTCTCTTCCTCAGTTCTATCATCTATAAGATATGGAAAACAATAGTATCTTTCTCAAAGTTGTGTTGTGAGCATTAAATGAATTAAATGAGTTAAGTCATTTGAAGTCCTTAGAAGAGGAACAGCCCTTACAGGAAGGGCTACGCATTGTTAGCTCTAATTACTGTTGTCATTTATTTATTATGGTTTTTGAGGTCTATGGTATTTTTAGACTATGCCCTTGTCCCAGTGTTTTAAAACACACTCTCTTGATGAAACCTCAGTATTATATTTGAAAATTAGATTTGGATCCTGGATAAACTGGACACTTATTTGGCTAACTGGTTTTTGCTTATTCTAGCTAAGTTGAAGGTACTCAAATTGAAAATTAAGTCCATGGAAAGCCTTTTTTTCAAGCGCTATGCTTAGGTTTAGGGATGATGACAGTCATATGTGGTGGAGTTAGAATTACTTGTGGATTTATTTGCTTTCTTCATTCTTTGGTAGAAGTCTATACTTAGATGCCTGTTAAAAGTAAAGCCAGGGGGCACCTGGGTGTCTCAGTCGGTTGAGCTTCCCACTTAAGCTCAAGTCATGATCTTGCACTTCATGAGCTCGAGCCCCACACTGGGCTCTCTGCTGTCAGTGCAGAGCCTGCTTCAGACCCTCTGTCCCCTTCTCTCTGCCCCTCCCCAGCTTGCACTCTCTCAAAAATGAATAAACAAACAAAAGTGAAAGCCAGGCCTACCTCAAAGACAGGTGACAGCTCCAAGTCTGTCACTGTTCACATCTAGAAGTCAAGATATGATGCTCTATTTGCAGGAAGAATTTTTGCACAGGCTGCAATGGCTTGCATATTATACATGGCTACCATTTTGGAACACGTAGATAGTTTTTAGAGATAGGAGGAACCATAAATAGTATCTAGTCTGGTGATCCATTTTCTAGACTAGAAAGGCCCAGAAGCTGTTTGTGAAAATTTATGCCTTTCATTTAGTGGGAGAACCAGGTCCAGAGTGGAGTTGGCTGACTACCTAGTCAATATCGATTCTATTATTTTATACTATCCTTCAAATTATCACCAAAGAGAGTCTCAGTGTTGTAAATATTTGTACATAATTTGCATAATTATGCATTAATTAAAATGCATTAGAAATTTATGATCTCAGAATCAATCATCAGATAATCCATATATAAATGGCTGGAAAATACTTAGGACTTCTATTAAGATGCAATGCCATCAAATTGGCTACATATATACATACATATATATAGTATATATGTATCATATATGTATATATATATACTATATATATACTATATATACTAATATATATACTATATATATGAACATGAATATATACTATATACTATATATATAGTATATATACTATATATACTATACTATATATATACTATATATATAGTATATATACTATATATACTATATACATATAATATATATATAATATATATACTATATATACTATACATAATATAATATATACTATATATAATATATATATAGTATATATATATACTATATACAATACTATATATATTATATATAACATATATACTTATATATAATATACTTACATAAGTCACTAGCATATATGAATTCAGTAACAGCATTAAGCAAAGTGTTTTCACATACAAAGTCCTCAATAAATTTATATATATATATATATATACAAAAATATATATATATTAGTATATATAGTATATATATTTATATATATATTTTTGTATATATATAAATTTATTTATATATATTATATATATTATATATGCAATATATATATTATATATTATATATGCAATATATATATTATATATATTATAGTATATATATTATATATATAGTATCTATAATATATATATAATATCTATATCTATATATATTAGATATATATATAGATAGATATAGATATTATCTATCTAATATATATATTATCTATCTAATATCTATATATATATATTATATATATACTATATATATAATATCTATATATATAGTATACATAATATATATATAATATCTATACTATATATATAATATCTATATATATAGTATATATATAATATATATATAATATCTATACTGTATATACTATACTATAATATATACTATATATATATAGTATATATATACTATATATAATACTATATATATTATATATAACATATATACTTATATATAATATACTTACATAAGTCACTAGCATATATGAATTCAGTGACAGCATTAAGCAAAGTGTTTTCACATACAAAGGCCTCAATAAATTTTTATAGAGGAATAATTAAAATTTGAATGTTATCTTAGTGTCCTAATATAAAATAACATAAAGTTAGTATAACTCAACAACATATAGATTGTTAATTATGTTAATCTTCTCTCTTTATTATAATAGTTCAAATTCTAAAGAGATTTTGAAAATGTTTCAGAGAGCATAAAATGGCATATTACGCTAGCTTTAAATACACTAACTAAATATTTTACTTTGCCTTGAAATATTTTCTGAATCTCCAGATAAATTTAATTATCATACTCTGATTCATGATTGTTGAAAGGTCTCAGATTCTCTGAACCTTGCTATTAAAAAAATGTATTATTGACACCCTTGTGTCCACCAGCTTTGTGTTCTTGCTTCCAATTAATATCTTGTTTATGACTGCAAACTCTTGGCCTCTGCTTATCTGATACCCTCCCCTTTAAGTTGCTTACCAACACTCACCTTGACTGACTTATTCCTGGAGGTGCCCTGGATTATTAATTATTGGTTAATGTATCCATATCTTTACCTCCACCTAGATTGCTGGGCTTTTATTTTGCACTTAATTGCCTCGTTCAATGCATGGCCAAATGAGATACAACTTAGCTATTGTGAAAGTTGCCAAGGTTTTTACGTCCTTGGTTTATTTTATAACTAACGCATTTTGGCTTGAAAACATCAAGTCCCACTCTTTTAACATATCAACCCGGTGTATGTTTGAATGTCTTTATTTCCTGCTACCAGGATGCTGGTTTCTGTCAATTAGGTCTCGCTAGGGAGTCCAGTGATCAATATTGACTCTGTAGCATAAATCAAAGATATTGTTTATAAGAACATTGTCTTCTCTGGAGGTGATTTTGCCTGTTAAGGAAAACAGTCTGACTGCAGGCCAGGCTTTGTTTATTGTGTAAAAAGTAACCATAGTCCACAGCTTTTACAGTTCAGCAGGCTGAGGAAATATCTCCTGTAAGTTATCTGCTGTTATATTGCATCATGCCCACTTCTGCTCTGAGGCTACTCTAAAAAATTTTCAGTTATAACCCGATGCTAAAACAGGAGGGGGCATATTTCACTATAAGAGGACTTTAAAAGTCAACAAATTAATTTGCTTTTCCCTTCCAGCTGTGCAATTCACCCCCCCCCCACTCCAGCTCTGAGCTGTAATTAAGTACATGCTTTTATAATAAAACTAATCTTTTCCTGGTGCTTCCCCAGCTGCAAATTCTGACCCAGATTCCTATTATGAATCATGACTGTCACATGGGCTTGAAATAGGCTTCATTTCCCTCTGCCCTCCCCCAGCTGCTGGAGATTCTCACCCCTGGATTTAGCGCCAACCTTATTACACAACTGGAGAGAGGATTTAACTTATATGAGCTCTTTGAAATCCTTGCGTTGTTTTTGTTTACAGAAGGGGACATCATCTAAGCATCCGGTAATGACAACTAGGGAAAAAGACACACTCATTTAACATTATAGAATAAGACTAAAACCAGCCACCGAGGTTACCTGGGTGCATAATTGATTAAATATTTTTTTATTAAATATTTTTGAAGTGAAAGTAGATATCTCTGATAAGAAATAAGCTAAGGAGAAGAAACATCTAAGAAGAAATGCGGAGAAGACCTATATTCATGAATTGTGCCTAATTTTGAAGAGTTTCAAGCTCATCCTGAATGTGTGTTATCCCTCCATCCCCATTAGAATTGTCCCTTACTTTCAAGTCACCATGAAGTCCCCATCATCTCACTGTAACAGCCTTCTAACTGGCCTCCACGCTCCCAATCCTGACCTTCTCTGAGCCATTATTCATAGTCCGAGGGCTCTTTGAAGCATGCAAATCAAATCAAATCAAATCAAATACAATCATAATTCTATTCCTAAGGCTCTCTGCTGGTTTCTCATCATAGTCTATGTGATCTCACAATTTGTGAGAGGACTATAGCTCTCCATCAAAAATTTGGTTTTCTGGGGCACCTGGGTAGCTCAGTCAGTTGAACGTCCTACTTCAGCTCAGATCATGATCTCATGATTTGTGAGTTTGAACCCCACATGGGGGTCTATTTTGACAGCTCGCAGCCTGGAGCCTGCTTCGGTTACTGTGCCTCCCGCTCTCTCTGCCCCTCCCCTGCTCACACTCTCTCTGTCTGTCTGTCTCCAAAATAAATCAACATTAAAATTTTTTTTTGTAAATTGCTTTTCCATTCTTCATGGCAAATAGATAGGCTACTTTCCAGTCTCTCTTCTGGTTATGGAGACTGAGGGTAACCACGCGACAGAGTATGAACCAACAGCATACCAGAAGAAGTGATGTATGTGACTCCCAGGCCAGGAATGCAAAAGATCCAGTCTGCCATTCTCTGTGTTCTTTTCCTTCTGCAGAGTAGAAGGATCATGCAGAGCAAGCTTGGAAGCCAAGTGTTGAATATGGCAGAATTGGCATCAGTCCATGTCTCTGAATGACTTCATGGAGACCTTTCTCTATACTATAACCCCACTGGATTGTTCCATAACTGTAAAGCCACTAAATTTGTGTTTACTTTTAACAATCATTAGCACTACCCTAACCAACTAACACAACTCTTCATGTAATGTATCCACCTACTTACTCTCATAGCACAAATTCTACTCCTCTGCATAGTACTCGTCACTCTGATGTGTGCCCTACTTATTTAACGCATCTGTTTCCTTTTTGGACTCCCCCAAACAAAATGTGAGCTCCACGACAAAAGCATCATTTTTTATATCCTCTTAACAGATATGTCTATTTGTGTTTTTTACTATTTTTTTATTTGGGTCATTTGTCTTTTTATTGTTGGGTTTTAAGAGTTCTTTATATATTCTGGATACTAGACCATTACAAGACTTATGGCTTGCAAATATTTTCTCACCTTCCATGATTTGTCTCTTTACTTATGTGATAATGTCCTCTGATTCACAAAGGGTTTTAATAAGGTGGAGTCCAATTTGTTTTTCGTTGTTTGCGTGATTTTGGTGTCATATTTAAGAAACCGTTGTCTAATCCATGTCATGAAGATATACACCTATGTTTTCTTCTCAGAACTTGGAGTTTTAAAAGTTACACTTAAGCATTGGATCAATTTTGGTTTGATTTTGTTTATAGGTGAGGTAGTGGACCCAAATTCATTCTTAAGCTCGTAGACAGCTTGTTGCCCTAGTCTTATTTGTTGAAAAAAACTATTCTTTTTCCATAGAATTGTCTTAGTATCTGTTATAGGTTGACTTGTGTCTCCTTCATAAAGGATGTATTGAAATCCCGGTCCCAGTACCTCAGCATGTGATCTTATGTAAATATAGGGTTGCATATGTAATTAAGATGAGGTCAGATTGGGATAGGGTGGGTCCTGAATCCTACATAATGGATGTCCTTATAAGAAGATGGCCCTCTGTGTGGAGACAGAGACACACAGGGAAAATATCATGTGATGATGAAAGCAGAGATTGGAGTCAGGAAACTGCAACCCAAGGAACATAAAAGATGGCAAGAAAAACCAACAAAAGCTAAGAAGAAGAGGCAGAAAAGCTTTCAGAAAGATCATGGCCCTGTTGATACCTTGATTTCAGACTTTTAGCCCCTAAAACTGAGACAATGAGCTTAATTGTTTTAAGCCACCCAGTTTGTGGTACTTTGTAACGGAAGCTCTAAAAAAACTGATACAGCACCCTTACAAAAATTAATTGACTATAAATGAAGGGATTCGTTTCTGAAGTTTTAATTCTGCTGTATTGACCTATATGTCAATCCTTTTGTAAGTATCACAATGTTTTGATTACTGTAGTTTTGTAATAGGTTCTGAAATCAGGAAGCATGTGTTCTCTAAATTTGTTCATCTTTTTCAAGATTATTTTGACCAGTCTTTGTCTGTTGCTATTTCAGTAAAATTTAGGATAAGCTTGTTTATTTCTTTTAAAAAGGCAGTTAGAATTTTATTTTACTTTATTTTATTTTATTTTATTTTATTTTATTTTATTTTATTTTATTTTTAAGGCACTGAGAATTTTATTGAATCTGCAGATCAATTTGAAGAGTATTGCCATTATAACAATTATGCCTTCCAATCCATGAAGATTAATGTCTTCTCTCTTATTTCCTTTTATTTAATTTTTTAAATTACTTTCCACAATATTTTGTAGTTTGCAGTGTACAAGTCCTGTACTTCCTGGTTAAATTTATTCCTAAGTGGTTTATTTTGCTTGATGCTGTTATAAATGGAATTAATTTGATTTTACATTTAGATTGTTAATGGTAATGTGTAGAAATACAACTGATTTTTACATATTGATCTTGTATTCTCCAACACTGCTGAACTCATTTACTAATTCTAACATCTTTGAGTGTGTAGATTCTTTAGGATACACACACACACACACACACACACGATATTATTTTCAAATGTTAAGCCAGTCATGCATACCTGAGATAAATGCCGTTTGGTCATGGTACATAATCCTGTTTTCTTTTTTTGTATAATTCTTTTTATATGTTGCTGGATTTAATTTGCTGATATTTCACTGAGGTTTTTTGCATTTATATTCAAAGATGTTGGTCAGCAGTTTTCTTCTATTGTTATGTGTTTGGATTTGGTATCAAGGTAATACTGACCTCATAAAATCAGTTAGGAAAATTTCACTTCTTTTCCGGTTTTTAAAATAATTTTAAAAAATTTTAGAAATTCCTTATGAAGGATTCACATTAATTCTCCTTTCAACATTTGATATAATACGTCTGTAAAGCCAACCTGGTTTTGGGTGTTTCTTTGTGAGAGGTTGATTGTTATCATCATTATCATCATTTCAATTTCTTTATTTGTTATAAGCTTATTTATTCAGTTTTAATTTTTTTTTTGCTTTTAGAAATCAGTTTTGATCATTTGAGTCTCCTAAGAATTTGTGCAATTCATCTAGGTTATCTAGATTCTTAAGCTATTATTACTCATAATATTCCCTTAAAGCCTTTCTTATCTGTATAATGTCGCTGTAACATCTCCTATCGCATTTCTGATTTTAGCAATTTGAGTCTTCTTCCTTTCTTTCCTTGGCAAATATCAGTAACAGATTGTCAATTTTGTTGATCTTTTCATAGAGCCAACTTTTAGTTGTATTGATTCTCTTTATTGTTTTTCTATTTCTAATTTTTTTATTTTCACTATAATCTCTATCATTTTCTTCCTTCTGCTTGTTTTGGTGTTATTTTCTTCTCCTTTTTTTAGTTTTTTAAGGTGGAAGTTTTAAGTTATTGATTTGAGATTTTCTGCCTTTTTAATGTACACGTTTAGAGCTATAAATTTCTTTTTGAGCACCATTTGGCTGTATCCCATTAAGTTTTGGTATGTTTTATTTTTAGTTTTACTTACTGCAAAATACTTTCTCATTTCTCTTGTGTTTTCTTCATTGATCAATTAGTTATTTAGCAATGTTTTATTTAATTTCTACATTTTTACAATTTTCCTAAATACCCTTCTGTTAGTGATTTCTAATTTCATTTCATTATGGTTGGAGAACATGCTCTGTATAATTTCAGTTCTTTTACATTTGTCTAACTTATTTTACAGTCTAACCTAAGATCTATCCCAGAGAAGGTCCATGTGCAATTAAAATGTATAAAAATTATGGTTTTATTGGGTAAAGTGTCCTGTAGATATCTGTTATGTCTAGTGTTGTATAGTATTGTTCAAGTTTTCTACTTCTTTGTTGATCTTTTGTCTTGTTCTATCCATTATTGAAGTCAACTGATACTGTTGAAAATCTATTTTTCCCTTTAATTCATTCAATTTTGCTTCAAATATTTTTGGGCTTTGTTGTCATGTGCATATGTTTATAATAGTTATATCTTCTTGATAGATTCACCTTTCATCAGTATAAGGTGTCCTTCTTTGTCTCTGGTAACAATTTATGTCTTAAAGTCCATTTTGTATAATATTGCTATATCCATCCCAACTCTTTTGGTTATTATTTACATGGTGTATCTACTAATATTTTTACATTCAACCTATCTGTGTATTTGAATCTAAAGTGCATCTTTTATATAACACAAAATTGAATATTTTTTATCCATTCTACCTTTTACTTTAATAATTAATTTAATAACTTCTACCTTTTAATTGAAGAAATTAAGCCATTTACATTTAATGTAATTATTGATAAAATGTAATTTACTTCAAACATTTTGTTATTTTCTATGTGTTTCAGGTCATAATTACTCCATTATTACCTTACTTTGTGTTAAATATATATTTTCTAGGGTGCCGTTTTTTTCTTATAGTTTCTTTTACTATATATTTTTGAGTTATTAGTGGTTGTCCTGGGGATTATCGTTAACATCTGGATTAATACCAATTTACTTTTAATAGCATACAAGAATTTTGGTCCTGTATAGCTCTATCCCCTCACCTTTATGCTATGATTATCACAACTAAATCCTTACATGTTGTGTGGCCAGTAACTTAGATTTACAATTATTGCATTATGCAACTGTCATTTAAATCAAATAGTGGAGAAAAAACACAATAGTAGAGCTACAAACACAAGTACATTTTATACTGCCTTTATATTTACTTGTATTTACCAGCACTTCTTATTTCTTTATGTGTACTTGTGTTACTGTCTAGTGTCCTTTTATTTGAACCTCAAGGTCAGTCAGAGGTGACATCTTGGGGCCTCTCCTGTCTTTTGTGAGCATGCACACAACAGCATGCAGTCTGTGAAAGTGGACTGCTTTCTAGGTTTCCAGACACAAGCATTTTAAATCCCCTATGGACATCTCGTTTGACAGCTTTTTATTTTAAGCTTTTTGGCTAATCTATTATTTGCCCCAACTTTTATCCATAGTCTCAGACAGCTTTGATGTTAAAGCATTAGACAAATGCCTTGTCCATCAAGGCACTTAGAGCTGGGAGAGATCAAGTGAATTTGAATTAAGACAAGCCTTTTGAGTGAGGGTTTCCAGGGAACCACCAGACAGGTCCAATAATGACAACTGTTTAGGAATGAGGTCCATTCTATCTCAAGTACCAAGAGTATGGGATGTTATTTTTCAAGGCTACGGCTGAGCTGGTGAGAAGGGGATGGGACTAAGGTAGATTAAAATACTATAGGTCTTGCTGTTCTGACTGAGATTCAGCAGTTTATCTTGACTAAATGCTTCCCTGGTTGCTAGAAGCCTTTGGTTAATTCCCAGAGCTCTGGGGGGAGAAAAACAAGGTAGCAAATTTTGTCAGGTATTTGCTTTTATGGAGAGATGAATTTTTGGAAGTCCTTACTTCCCCATTTCTGATGACATTCTATGTTTTATGGCACATAAACATATTATATTGGCTGTAATCACTAATAATGTAAGGGATCATCAATGTGATAAAAATAGGTGTTTTCATTATATGTATAAAGGTAGCTGTCCCAAATTATTGTATTTGATCAAAAGTTATATATATACATACATATATATGTATATATTCTATATATGTATATACATATATACGATATATATGATATATATATATATCGGTTTCTAAGGCTCAACTTCAGTGTTTATATACAACCAGTTTTTTTTTTGCAACCAATTTTTTTACATAAATATTGAAAATTGTTTAGCACTGCTTACTAGTTTATGAGTTAAGACACAAATTAGGGATATCTATTTGAAAATATTTTGAAAATATCAAAAGGACATTAGGAAGGCTTTAGCTACAAGTAATTTGGACCTCAAAGCTCATGTTATGACAATGATTGGAAAGTTTTCGGATTTTAATCACAATTAAGCACTTTTCCTTTAAACCAAACTCACATTGTCAAGAAAGCATCATAGAATAGAAACTATCGCTAATACTTTATTTAGGGACAAAATAAGGTTAGAAGTAACTGGGGAATGAGGAGGAAAAGAACATAAACCTAAAATTATATGCAGCTATGTTACTTATCTTTACCTAATCTTTTAATTTTGTTATTTGAGTAGTAAATTGTATCTTTCAGCAGCTTTTAATTTTTCTCAGAGAAGAGTGTTCTGAATGGCTAACCACAAAACAGATTGCTTGCTCTGAGAAAGACATAATATGAGCTGAGCTGCTAATGGAGAGCAATGTTTAGATATGTGGACACAAAAGGGAATTAACAGGTCTACAAGCAGAGGTTATAACCTATCATGATTTTCTTTCATCTCCATTGTCCTAGTATCCCCTATGACTTCATGGTCTTAGGACAATGCATCAGGTCCATTTCTTCTCTATGTAAATATCCATTTGCAAAATAATATATCTTTTCGGGTGCCTGGGTGGCTCAGTCGATTGAGTGTCCGACTTCGGCTCAGGTCATGATATGCAGTTTGTGAGTTCAAGCCCTGCGTCCAGCTCTGTGCTGACAGCTCAGAGCCTGGAGCCTGCTTCGGATTCTGTGTCTCCCTCTCTTTCTGCCCCTCCCTGCTCATGCTGTCTTTCTCTGTCTCTCAATAATAAATAAACATTAAAAAATTAAAAGAAAAATAATATATCTTTTATCTTATGATAAAGGAGAATAATGGCTCTCTGTTCCAGAGGGAAGAAGAGGCTTGCAATTTTCAAGTGACATTTTTTTTTTTTCAAATATCAAATCTCTCTCTCAGATGGATTCAGTCACTCAGCAACTAAACTGTCATACTGTGAGGCTTCTCCTTCCCATCCCACTAAAAGCTAAATTAATATATCCTGTCCCTGTCTTGTCATGGAACTGTGGAAATACCACTACTATAGCTTTGTCTACATTGTATTCTGGCGCATGTATGTGTATCTCCTCAGTTAAATATTAACTTCCTACAAAGTAGGAATAAACCATTATTTATCTCTTGTTTCTAACTCTAAGTGAATTTTCATGAATACCATTAAATGAATGGAATTTGCTTAAAGAAAGTACTATAGATACTTATGTAAAACTATGTAGTAGAAGAAGGTCCTTCTAAGGAAAACACATTCGAGCTGATTCCAGAAGCATACGATTAAATCAGACAGATAAAGCTGAAGTAAGAAAGCAGGGTCTGGATAAGAAATTGCAGGATGAAGAAACTGCCTATAGAGTAGACTTGAAAGGAAGTAAATGAGTTAGTTGCATGGCCAATGTGAGTGTGGCTTTGCTCACAAAAAGAGTAGGAAAAATTGTACAGGTTCAGCAGTATAATCATGCAGGACTCTAAAACCATGATAAGTGGTTTTATTCCAGGTACTTGATTCAAAGTGGTGATTGAAGGCTGTAAGCAAGGGGTGCAATAGTCTAATTTTCCCTTTAAAACAATTGTCAGGATGTGAAGTGAAAAGATATTAGAAAGTTTTACACCCCTCACAATCAAGGAGACCTGTCAGGAGGCTCAGGCAGAAGTCCTAGTATGGGTGTATGAATGTTCAGACTAGGAAGGGCAATGAACTTGGAGGAAGGTGGATATACGTGGGATGGATTCATAGGTAGACTGAGTAAGCTAAACCTGTTAATCAGTGAATGGGTGTTTCAGGTAAGAGAATGGATGTGTTAAAATTGACTCTTGGGTGTTGGGTTTGAACACCTGAGCAGCAATACATAATGAGATGAGGAAGGACAGGCAAGGAACAAAAATGGAGAAATAGAGCAATTCTTCGCTCTAGACGACGTTAAGTCTGAGATGGAAAGGAAATGTACAACGTTCAAATTTGGATGTTCAGAAAGGAGGATTACATTTGGGAAACATCAGAATACGGATGTTATTAAAATCTATGGAGCTGGAACGAGATTAAAGTGAGACTAGAAGAAGGCCCATTTGCAAGACCTGAGGCACTTCAACATTTAGAAAGTAGGTTAGAGGAAAAGGCCAATGAGGTGGAGAAAACCTCAAAGGAGGATAATGTTATAGCAGCCAAAAGAAGAGAGGTTTTCAAGACACCATTTTATTTATTCACTAATTCACAGTGTAGAACTAAGTTTTGGGTCTGGTGCCAGCCTGCCTATGTTCGCTCCACTTGTCACCTCTTTGTGCCTCAATACCTTTCCCACAGGTTTTTGTCAAGGTGAAATTAATCAATGCACCGGGAGTACCTAGGACAACATTAAACGAATGTTTGTTGCCATTTTTACTGCTTTTCTTTCACTGAAAAAGTCTGTTGTAATAGAGGTTTGGAAAATAGAAATTGAGACCATTAGGTGATGGGAATTATCCGGTAAATTTGAGAAGAGAAGTAGCTGTAGAAGACAAAAGAGCCTGGCTAATAAGCCATTGCCAACCATTCTCTCCCCCACCTTTTTTTCTACTGAGTCTGGGAAGCTCTATTTTTAGTTACCAAGCGTCTATTGCAACCAGAGATATCTACAGGTTACATTTTGGTATGGTTGAATTTAGGTGTTACCTAATGTAAAGTCTGGCTCATGTCCAATCATTGTAAAGTAAAGCATGTCAGACAACAATCCTGCTTATACACATACTAGTCTTAAGTAATATTTTTATGGCCATATCTTTACATAGTAAAAGACAGTCAATGACTACCAGACCGTCAAAGGATACCAACAATATGAAAAAGAAGGACAAAATAAATGGCAAAGTAAATAGTGATACATCAAGGAACAGAAAATAAATTACAAAAATTTCTCACTTGTGTTGCCAGATTCAAGGAGATATTGTATTGATTGATAACACAGGAAGGGTGAACTATGAAAAATAAGCAAAGAACAAAAATAAGTTCTTTGAAGTGATACTGACATTTTCATTAAAAAAAAAATCAAAGAAGCAGAAAATAATGCCAAAAGTATCTCCCAGAGTACAGAACAAAAACATAAAGGATTAAAACGTATATTTCTGAGATATACAACATCTCAAAAATTTTGTTCTTTCTTTCTGCCTTCTTTAGGCAGAAAGGATATAAGGATATACTCTAAAAGCAAGAGGAGATTAAGAGAGAAGACATGGGAGCCATGAAATAGTGCTTCAGGGAAGCAGCAAAGTGCCCTCCGTATGAAAATGGAATAGGAAATTTGGAAAGCAACAAGTCAACATAGGAGTGTGAGAGTAGAACATTCTAGGAGGGAGAAATTGGGGAAATCTGGGAAGTTGAAGGCAGATGGATTATGGAGCTCTTAGGAGAAATCTGAGAGCATTATCAAAATGATTGACGGTGTATAAAAATTATGAATCCATTCTGTCGACTCTAATAATGCACTGTTTTAAATAGCATGAGGTTGTGACCTTGGATCTTCTTGGCTCTACAATAAACACTATGAATAATCGCAATAATTATGGAATGGTTCTCAACTTTTAGAATCAACTTAAGATATATCACATAAAATCTAATTATGTTTACTGAACATAATGTAATAATGTAAACATTATCAGCCTTATGATATAAGAGTAAAGATGTTGTTGCAGCAATTAAAAGATGGAGGATGAGAAGAAATGGAAGATATGTTAAAGCCTTCATCTTATAAAAAAAACTGAATAAGTCTGGTTCAACAAGAAAGAGAGAATTAATTTTACGCTTTAGTAAGAGAAGTGACAAATGGAAAAACCAACAATAATGTTTATACCTATACCAGAAAGGAAAGAGAGGCTAGTGGTATAAATTTCTAAATCTTAATCTATCATATTAGAAAGCAAGAGAGTACGTACTCACTTTAACATAAAATAAATGGAGCTCTACTTTTGTCGTTTATAGCTATAGAAAGGAAGGAAATGATAATAACCATTGAGAGTGTTTCCAGCCTCCTCTCCTCAGCACCCTAGAAGAGCTGAGATAGATACAATGTTTCTTTTTATTGTATGTCCTACTACCTTTTGAATTTTAATTATAAGCTTGCAGTTGTTATGTGATATTTTTTTTAAATCCAAAAAGGTACTATTTTGTACTTATAGGTAATTATGAGCGGGGGACATTTCATCTTACATACGTTCCCTGGATGGTCAACCTGTCCTCATCATTTGAGAACTTGTTTTTATATTTACTAAAATTATCTCTAAAATAGTGAAGTCAATAGTTGATCTTATATTAATTTAAATGTCGTAGGTGAATGTTATGCCCCTGTATATCCAGAAAGTTGACATTTTTCTTTTCCATATTTTCCAGCTTGAAATATATATTGTTATTATCAAGTATAATGGTAACGTTTTTAACAATTTCATCCTTTTTAGCATGAACTCAACTTGACATTTGTATAACATTGTGAAAATTTTCTGCTATCATTTAAAACTCATCCTGGGTGTATTACACTGTTTGGGGGGATGCAAGCTGATGTAGCCACTCTGGAAAACCATATGGAGGTTCTTCAAAAAGTTAACAATAGGGCTATCCTATGATCCAACAATTAGATATTTACCCAAAGGATACAAAAATACGGATTCAAAGGGACACATTCATTCCAATGTTTACAGCAGCATTAGCAACAACAGCCAAATTATGGAAAGAACCCAGATATCCAACAACTGATGAATGGATAAAGACACTGTGGTATATACATATGATGGAATATTACTCAGCCACAAAAAGAGAATGAATCCTCTCTATTGTAATGATGTGAATGGAGTTAAGGTGTATTATGCTAAGTGAAATAAGTCAGTGAAAGACAAATACCATATAATTTCACTTATATGTGGAACTTAAGAAATGAAATAGATGAACATGGGGGAAAGAGAGAGAGGGAGAGAGAGAAAATATTTTTGTCCATTCACAAAAAGTATTTTTCTATTACACATTTCTATAACATGGTTGATGCCCCTATATTTTTACTTTTAGTTTCTTCTTTATGAACAGCAATGAACTATTGCTTAAATCCTATTGTCTGTGCTTCATTGTTATCTTTTTGTTCATTATTTTTATTTCTTTGTTCTTTCCTCTGAATGTGGAGAAGTATTAAAAGTCTTCCTCTGTGAACTCAATTCACTGACTGCATTGTTTTATTCTACTTACTGTTTCTTATGCTCATTGTAAGAACCTTTGTTTATTTTTTCTTCATAGTTTTTCTTTGATGAAAGTTTCACTTTTTAAATTTCCCTCCCTGTATCCTTTTCATTTTAGAAAAGACACAAACTAAGGCTCCTTGTACATAAAGTGTAACATTTAGCATTTATCTCGCTTAATGTGAATTTTGTTATATTCTTTAAAACTGAAATATCCAATTCCCTTAAACAGGTTACACTATTGTGTGTGTGTGTGTGTGTGTGACTCCACCAATAAAGATTTGTTCATGAAACACTGGAATCACTGATTCTGCTTGTATAAGTTGGGCAATTGCCAATGAGAACTTCACCTCCACACAAGTACCCAAACAAAGACTCATGGATTAATTGATTATAATCAGGCAACCATATTACAATGGAAAGATTGAGGGTGTTAGTAGGAAGAACTGACCACCCACTTTGTGTTTATATTTTCAATATAACATTCCATTTTTAGAGTTATATCAAAATTTAAATGGTGACATTAAAAGGGTGGATACCATGTATCTATACCATGTAAACAATATAAGAAGAACCCGCCAAATGAATGTCTGACAAATACTTTAAGGCAAGAATAATTAATAGAAATAAAAGGTATATTTTATAATAGTAAACGGTTATCCAGCAAAATGTTTAGCAATTAAATGTATACACACATATAATCTAGACCAAAATACAGAAAGGAAAAAATTGACAAGCCTAAAAGTATAGAATCATCAAATTTTTAAAAATTGAGAGATTTTAATAATCTTTCTTTAGCAATTGATAGAATAAGCAGATGGAAAAGGTAGTAAGCGTGTAGATGATATGAACAACAGAGTTCCAGACTTGGCTTAATTAACATATAAAAGTACTGAACCCAATAGTTGCAAAATAATTTTTAAAAGAGGTGAAAATTAAATATTTAACAAAAATGAACACTCCTAGCAACACAGCTGGTCTCAACATGACATAGGATTTAAATAATGCATCGTCAATTCCTATATCAGAGCAGAATTAATCTGAAAATCAAAACAAAAAAGTAACTTAAAAATCTCCATATCTTGGGAAATTAAGGAGCATATTTCTAAATAGAGAAATGTACTTCGTAAAATCAATTCCACCAAAAATTAGAAAATACATTGAACTTAATATGAATAAAACTAATATATATGTCAACAGGTGAGATGCAGCACAGTTGTGCTTATAGAGAAATTTTTGCCTTAAATTGGCTTATTAGATAAAAAGGAAGGCAAAAAATAATTATCTAAAAATCCTTTTCAAGAAATTATACTATTAACATTAAATTAAGTCCAAATAAAGTAGAAGGGAATGTAATATAAAGTGGAAAATAATGAAATAGAGATTAAGTACAATATAGTGAATCAACAAAACCAAAGCTTAGCACTTCAGAAAGACTAATATAATTGATATGATACTTATCATATTGAACATCAGAGAGAGAAGAGAGACACCTTAAGTAACCAAGACTAAAAAGAATAACATCACTACTAACACCACAGGCATTTAAAAGATATACAAAGTTATCATGATCAACTTTGAAGCAATAAAAATTAAAATCTAGACAAAATGGCCGATTTCTAGAAAAACACAAATTACCAAGATTGGAAAGAATTCACCAGAATATTCTTCCAAACCCACCAAACGGAAAAAACAACAAACACATACAAATTCTTCCAAAGAATAGAAATAGATGGAATACTTTTTAATTCATTTTGTAAAGTCAGTACAAACTTGATAACAGTATTTAGCATCTGAAGAATTTTCAAAACAGAAAATTACAGGAAAATCTCACTCAAAAGTATAGGTATAATATTCCATAATACAACATTATCAAAACAAATTCAACAAAAATTACATTATAGCACAACCACAGTGAGTTTATAATTCATTACAATGATAGACAATTTTTTGAAATGATATCACCACAGTAGATAGTTTATCCCAAATCTTGTTCAATATTAATAAAGCAACCAGTAATTAACTAATAAACTATTAATAGGCTCTGAAGAAGACAAATCACATGATCATATCAGCTGATGCATAAAAAACACCTGAGAAATTTCAAAAGTCCATAAATGATTAAAAACACTTGGAAATCTAGGAATAGATAGGAACTTACTCAATTTGACAAAAGAGAACCCGTAAGAATCTATAGCTATCAATGTAATGGTGATAGACTAAATTCTTTTCCCTTCAGACTGGGAAAAAGGCAAGAATGATTACTTTGGTTATTCTTACTTGGCATATTGCTAGAAGTTCTATCCAACACATTAAGGCAAGCAAAGGAAATAAAATGCATACAGAACATAAAAGAAGAAAAACAATTTTCATATTTTAAATGACATAATTGTCTAGGTAGAAAATCCTAATAATTTGCAAAACAAATAGGCAAATAGAAAATATTCCTAGAATAAGTGACTTCGGCAACAGTACAAGATACAAAAGAAACATACAAAACTCAATTGTATTTCCAAAGCAACGAACACATTGACACCAAAACTGAAAATTCCATACCATTTATAGTTGCATAAAAATGTGATAATGTAAACCTATACAACTGCAAAACACTGATAATAATATCAAAGGAGATATAAATTAGTGGAGAGTCATATTGTGCCCACATATTGGAGGACTCCACATTGTCAGATGTCAATTCTCACCTAATATGTTGCTTCATCTTTCTCTGTTTTCCCTTTATTCGAATTCTACAATTACACATATGTTAGAATATTTTATACTGATCCACAGGTCCCCGACTGTATGTAAATTTTGCTTCATTATTTTTCTTTTTTTTTATTGGATAGTTTTTGTTGATATTTCTACAAGTTTGCTGATTATTTCCTCCATTATCTCCTTCTGTGATTGTAAAAATTCAGTGATTTAATTTTTTTAATATTGTAGCCTTTTCCTGGGGAATTTCCATTTGATTTTAAAATTGCTTTCATCTTGCTGATGAAATTTTATATGTGTTTATT
This sequence comes from Panthera leo, assembly GCF_018350215.1. NCBI lineage: Eukaryota > Metazoa > Chordata > Mammalia > Carnivora > Felidae > Panthera > Panthera leo. The sequence continues at coordinate 207,902,429 of NC_056686.1, read as the reverse complement.
TATTGTGAGAACGCTTTCCTTTATGATCTTTTATAGAATTAGAAGGATTTAAAATTTTTCTTCTAATAAATCCAACATCTACATCATCTCAGTAGTCTTTTCTTTTTTAATTGGTCACATTTTCTGGTTCTTCATACATCTAGTAGCATTCGATTTTATCAAGGACATTGTGAACGTTATATTAGGTACGTTCTGGATGCAATTATACACATGTGATTTGTTTGTTTTCTTTTCTTTAACATGTAATTAACCTGATTGGATTCAAACTGTAAATTCTTTTCTTGGCTGGCAACTCAGCCTCAGTGTTATTGTACATTTTAGAATATGTCCCATATCTGAGGGTTTAGAGGTCAGCCTGAAATTGGGAATAGTTTATATACAGCATTTGGAGTTCTTCTTTGCTTCAGTCCTTTCCGGACCTCTTCCTAACAGCTTACCAATGGCTATAGTTTGGCAAATCTTTTTCTACAGTTCTTCAGACTAGAAAGTCTGGGTTTTCTATCAGTGTTTTAGATGACCCATGTGTAGGTTTTACCTGCCCCTGGGTTAAAAGCCATAAAACTAGTAATTCAATTATGCCACTTGCTTCTTTCAAATGTCAACTTCCATCCAGAAATAGTGTGCTTCGTTTCACTCTCCAACGCCTTTGGGTCATTGTTTATGTTTGTTCATAATTTTTCAAAATTTGTAGTCATTATATGCATCATGGGTAGGATCTCGAGGATATGTCACCCCAGAGGCAAAAATCTTTTGTCAGACTATTCTACCCAGCTCTCTTTAAAAAACAAAACAAAAAAACCCAAAAAAACAAAAAACCACAAAAAAACCTGAAATAGCAATGGTGCCCATATGACCCACTAACCTCAATACAATATATAAAATACTTTAAAATCAATCTCTATCATTTTATCTTTAAGTAAAGTATTCCTTAGAATAAAGGTTAAATCAAATTGGCAGGTGCTAATAACAATCCTTTCTGGTGTGTTACCTCTAATTTTTTCATTAACTAAGAGTATGTGTCCAGTTATGATTTCTCTACCACTGTTTATAAGTACAAATAGTTTTGCTACTTACTCAAAATCAGTCGTTGGAGATCTTGCAATTAAATCCAGTGCTATCAGCTTTTCTTTGTTTGCTTTCTTTTGTTTCATTTTGTTTAATGAACTGTACATTAATATGTGGCCAGTAGATTGTTTACCAAAAAAAAAAAAAAAAAAAAAGGAAGAGAAAAAGAAAAAAAAGTGATGCACAGTATTTTTAGGAAATCTCTAGTAAGAAATTGTAAATGTATATTTATTGGCTTAATATGTTGTAAACAGCACGGGCTCTGCAATTAGAGAGTCCTCTCACTCCTTATTTCCCTTTATCTTCCTCTTTATACCTATCACCTCACCAGCTAACATAGGACATATCTTATCATCTGCTCCCCCAACACCAACTAAAATGGTTGACAGGAATTATGATCTGTTCTGTTTATTGCTATTTCTATTGCTTCTACAAGAAGTTCTGGCACATATTAGCGATTTTATTCGTTGAATCGTAAATCCCGCCTCCCCTACTGATGAGCTATGTCACCTTGGGCAAGTAACTGAACCTTCCCAAACCTCAATTCCTACAGCTCAAGGATGGGTAAAATAATAGTAACTATCACATCCTGTTTGATTGAATATGACATGAAATCATTCATCTAAAGAATTTCACACAGACCCCAGTGCCTTGTCCAATTCTCCCTCTCTCTATATATATAAATATAAATATAAATATAAATATAAATATAAATATAAATATATATATATAATTTTTCATTTGATAGCAATTGGCTTATAGCAACATTGTTTGTAATAGCCCAAAATGGGAAATCAACTCAAATGCCCATCTACGGTAGATGAATAAATACATTTTACTATATTAATACATTAATTTAATATGATATCATTACTTAAATGACTATAATTCACACAACATAAATAAAAAAGTAGAATTATTTCAATGAACATTGAATTACAACTTATAAAATAAGCATATGTTGTTAATGATTTCAGAAATAAGTAGAGTGTGTATCCTTCAGAAAAGCAGAAGTGCCATGGAGGCTATTAGGGGACTTTATGGGGTGCTAGCAATATTTCGCTTTTTGATCTGGGTTTTGACTGCACAGTTCGGTTCAATTTCTAAAAATTTATGGAACTCTACACTTATGATTTATGTACTTTCTGTAAGCATGTTGTATTTGAATGAGAAGTTTACCTGGGAAAAAAAAAAAAGGTACAAACTGAAATGGCCTGATTATTCTCTCACCTAAAGATGACCTCTCATGTGGGCATAAATCCCATATGTTATTTGGTTCAGTTTTCTCAAGAATATCCTATAGTTTACTTTCACGTAGATCAAATAATCTCTATTTCATTGTCACATTGCTATTGATTGTTTTTCCATGTGGTTTTTATTATATTTAAATAATAATTTATTCATTTTTTATAGACTGTCAAGATAGCTTCTAGCAACAAAACAAAGCAAATAGGTATGGCAAACAATAAAATTGCAAACAGGAAATAAGGAAGAAAGAAAAGTGACTGCCTTACAAAAAGTCTCTCAAATATTTTTATTTTATTTTAATATGTAAATAGATAGGCTTTCTACATACAAATCAATCTTCCATTAAATATGGACACAGTTAAATCACTCTTATTATTTAATGCTACACATTAAGAGTATCTCCATCATATAATGGCTCTTCACTTACCCTTTTATGTGACTAATTGTGCATTTTTATTTTTCTAAAGCCAGTCAGGTTGTGAAATTCATTAGGGTAGAGATAATGTGTATAAGTGCATGTTTAATTTCTTTTTAATTCACTCAGAACGTAACACCATGTCGTTAACAACAACAAAAAAATAGTGGGCTGATTCTTAGATACAGTGATTTTTATTTATCTCACTTCTGCCCTAGATTTATGAAGCTTAATTTTATATACTTCAGTGATCAAATAGCATGTCAGTAGGTGGAACGATAGGAAACATGAGCATTTGGAATTCATTTTCATGATTGTCCTTCTTTCTGCAAATCCTGCTCTTGGCATGTGACACTGTATACTCCTAACAGCCACCTTTGCCTATAGATTGCTAGCTCTTCCGGCTACAGATGGACAACAGGTGCACTTATGGACAGATGGAGAGTAGTGGGACACAGAATGGATAGAGAATCCCTAGTTCAGTTACTCCATAGTGGACTAGAAGAAATGATAGATCAATCAATCATTTGTAGTGACAGTCCGACAGATCTGGCATTCTGAGCACAGCTTGGTTACCTGTGACTTTCTGAGCGACCTGTTCTTGTCTCTGGGTGTCTTCTATGCCTCCTGCTCTCCCTCTAGTCTGTGTTCACATGTCTTCGCATGTGGATTAGAGCTGACCTCTATGGCTGCAGTTGTTCTCTCTATATTCCAAGGTACAGATGTCCTCTCAAATAACTTTCCATAAACATTGTTTTCAGCACGCCACTTCTGACTTTAAAATCCTCCAGAGATTCCTGACGCCTCGTAAGGCACACTATGCCCATTTATTTCTCACTCAAAAAATATTTTTTTGACTATTTTATCACAGGCACGATTTTAGGCACTTTGAAAAGAGAGCATTAAGGCAGAATCTTAGGCTGCTATCAAATATCTAATAAGCCTAGTGAAAAAGTCTGCATTCTAGCTCCCTTGACATTTTTTCTACATCCATCTAATTAAACTTACTTCAATCCTCCTATTTTAATCTTATTTATGCTTTTCTCAATGATTCTTAGATACTAAGTATTCTGTTGTTGATGCTTTAGCCCATGTTATTCTGTCACTTTACATGACCCTACGCTCTGTGGTCACCTCTCATGTCTATCCCACTCCTACCTGTCTTTCGAAGTCCATACTCTTCAGAAGACATTCCAGGGACACAGTATCCCTTTGAGTATGTCTTACTAGTGGTGGTGACTGTATAAGTTATCTCTTGCTGCATCAGAATTGACCTGAAAATCTAATGGCTTACAACAAAAGACGTTTATTATATCATAGTTTCTGTGGATCAGGAATGCAGGCACGGTTCGCAACCAAACTGTCAGCCGAGCTTGCATTCTCTTCTAAAGGCTTGACTGGGGAGAACTTTGCTTCCAAGCTCACCCACGTAGTTATTGCTAGAATTTGCTTCCTCCCAGGCTGCAGTCAGAGGCTGCATCCGTCCCTTGCTGCCTCTCTACCTCTCTACCTTATCTTAACACCTGGTTGCTGTTTTCTTCACAGCAAGCAAGCGGGAGGGAGGAAAGTAGCAGCAGCAAGAGAGAGAAAACGCGAGCCAGATAGAAGCCATGGTCTTGTGTATCCCATCATATTCTATCACTTTTTCTGTTTTCTATTTATTGGAAGCCAGCCACTAGATACAGTCAATACTCAAGAGGAGGAAGTTATACAAAGACAGGAATATCAAGATGGGGGAATCATTAGAAGCCATGTCACAAGCTGCCTACCACAGGGATAATGATAATAATGACAACAACAGCTGCAACAACAACAATGACAATTGTAGTTTCATCCTGATTGAACACTAATTATTTGCCAGCATGGTGTCATAAGCTTTATATATTATTCAGTTAAACTTTGAGCGATTCTGTAAGATAGATGCTGTCATATCTCTCATTTCATTGATAGGGAAACTGAAAAACAGAAGATTATGTAACATATCAAAGGCACTACTTATAAGAGCATGTAAGAGGTTGTTTTTAATGGGCTACTGCATATATTACTGGGCACAAAACACATGTTATAAGCCATCAGTTTGGTCATTAATTACATGCTGCCCCATCATCTTGTTTATTTTTCATGGAAATTAGTTATGTTTTCCTGAGTGTACTGCTATCTTTTGGAAAGAAGTAAATTGCACATGTTTATTCTCTATCTATTGCATATAGGCACCGTCCTGTGTTAATCAGGTCATATTTGTTTGCCAGTAACAAAAATATGATTCACAATGACTCAAGTAAGAAGGGAATTTAAGGACTCATGTAACATACTCTTTCCACACTCTGAATCACTCTTTTTTCAATATCTGCTTTATTCTCAGACACTATCTCTCTCCATCCTGGGGCCTTTGGAATTTCTAAGGTTCTGTCTCCCTAGTTCAGCAACTCTAAAGGAAAGAGAGCTCAGTTCAAATAACTATCCTGGAGTTGAGTCTTTTTTTTTTTTTTTTTTTTTTTTTTTTTGCATGGCTTGGGTATAGTGCCCATCTCTGAATCAACCACTGTCATTCGGAGGGCATGATAGTCTGATTGATCCTATACCCGTAAGTGCCATGCCCATCTCTGAGGCTGTGAGATTGAGTTGAGTTGCATTTTGTACCTACTCAGAGTAGGTATACTTAGAATTTTGTTTGTTTATTTGCTTGTTTTGTTTTTTTGTTTGTTTGTTTTTCTTAAACACCAACAAGATGCCATTTCTAAAAGTTGGAGGGAAGGTTTTCTGGGCCTGCAAAAAAATAAATATCCATTGAGGAATGCATGCAATCTCTGGCCCACATGGTACTTCCTCAGTTTGAAATAAAATCTGTCTCCCAGGTACACTTACAAACTCTTAAACCCATAAAAAATTCTGGAGATCTCATCAGTGTTTAAAAACTATTTAATTCTTGTTAATGCTTCATATTCTCTTGGCCAAAGAGTTAGGTTTCCTTCAGTGGTTCCTCTGGTGGATGATTTCAACTTCTGTGTCATTCTATCTGCTCTTTTGTTTAAAAAAATTTTTATTGTTTATTATTTCAGAGAGAGAGAGAGAGAGAGAGAGAGAGAGAGAGACTGAGAGCAAGCAGGGAAGGGGCAGAGAGAGAGGGAGACACAGAATCAGAAGCAGAGTCCAGGCTCTGAGTGCTCAGGACAGAGCCCAATGTGGGACTTGAACTCACAGACCACAAGATCATGACCTGAGTTGTAGTCAGCTGCCCAACCGATTGAGCCACCTAGGCACCCCTCTATCTGCTCTTTTCTGAATATTCTTTCATGTATCCGTATCCCAATAAAAATTAACTTTAACACTAACAGGAATGGAATATTTGATGAGAAGTGAGACAGATACACATTATAGCAGAATAATTACCTTTGTGAGTCTAGGTACTCTGCTGCTCTTGATAGAGGAACATCACATAAACAGATGTGACATACCAGGAGCTCTGCCTTTGGGACAGTAACTATGCAGAGGAATTTGGAATTATTGGTTACATATTGGTGAACTGACTCAACTGAAGATTTTTCAGAATACATTATGGCCATAAATTCTATTCTATGCTTCCCAATAGACAAGAATCTATATGGTATATTTCCAGTTGACAAGGGTGGAGGAATAGGGTATTAGCGTCATAACAATCTCCATCCTTTAATCTAAGCCCGAACATTGGGTTATGATGGACCTTAAAGTTTAGATGAGAATCCCAAACATTGGAAACAGGAGGCTGGAATCCACTTTGGAATGAAGGAGAGTGCACAGTAACAAAGCAGTTTGAAGGTTTCCCTTACTGACAAATTGTGTCCGCAATCTTTTATCTGGACTACTGCAACATCTCTCCACTAGTTACCTTGCTTTTGCCTCTGTCCATTTCTCTTAGAGTTCATTCTCTACAATGCAAGCTAAGTCACCTTGTAAAATGCAAATAAGATCGTGTGCATACCATAAAAAATGTTTAAAATTCTCTAATGCTTGCATTTTATGTCAACAATCCTTATCTTGGGCTCTGAAGCCCTCCAGAATCTGCGACACCCCCCGCCATCTACTTCTCTAGTTTTATTCCCACCTCTGTCCATTTCATGCTCTTTGGCTTCTTTTTGTCCTTTGATCATGCCAACCTCATGTCCAGATAAGAAATTGTCACTTGCTATACACTCTGCCTAAAATGTTCTTCTCTTGTATTTCTATATGGCTGGGTATTTATCACCTTGAAGTATCAACTAAAATGTTGCTTCATCTTTTTGGATCACCTTATCTAAAGTATATTATCCCACTCACTAACTATCACTCTTTGCTCCGTTATTTTATTCAACTTAACTTCAATTTTTTAATGTTTGTTTTTGAGAGACAGAGTGTGAGTGGGGGATGGGCAGAGAGAGAGAGGACAGAATCTGAAGCAGGCTCCAGGCTCTGAGCTGTCAGCACAAAACCCAACATCGGGCTTGAACCCACGAACCATGAGATCATGACCTGATCTGAAATCAGACACTCAATTGACTGAGCCACCCAGGTGGCCCTCAACTTAACTTCATCAAACCAGAGTTCGTTCTTTGAAAAAAATCAATACATTTGATAAACATGTAGATAGAATTATCAAGGAAAAAAGAGAAAGGAGTGAAATAAATAAATCACAAGTGAGAGAGGAAAAATAACAATGAGCTCCACAGAAATACAAACTTAACAGAAAGTTATGAAAAACTATATGCCAAAAAATTGGACAAACTGGAAGAAATGTGTAAATTCCTAGAAATATATAAACTACTAAAACTGAAACATGAAGAAATAGAAAGTTTGAATAGCCTAATAGCCAGCAAAGAAATTTAGTCAGCAATTAAAAATTTCCCAACAAACAAAAGTCCAGGACCAGGCGGATTTGAAGACAAATTCTACCAAACATTTGAAGAATTATTGCCTATCTTTTTAAACTATTTTGAAAATAGAAGAGGAAAGAAAACTCCCAAATTCATTCTGTGAGGCCAGCATTACCCTAATACTAAAACCAGGGAAATACACCATTGAAAAAGAGAACTATGGACCAATGTCACTGATGAACATAGATGCAAAAATTCTCAAAAAATCCTAGAAAACTGGATTCAACAATACATTTAAAAAAATCATTCACCACAATCAAGTGGGATTTATTCCTGGGTTGCCACGGTGGTTCAATATTTACAAATCAATCATATGATATATCACATCAATAAGAGAAAAAATAAGAACCATATGAGTATTTAACAAAGTACAATATCCATTGATGATAAAAGCCCTCAACAAATTAGGTTTAGAGAGAATACACCTCAACATAACAGAAGCCTTATATGGGGGTGCCTGGGTGACTCATTTGGTTAAGTGTCCAACTCTTGATTTAGGCTCAGGTCACGATTTCATAGTTCATGGGTTCTAGCCCTCATTGGGCTCTACACTGACATTGCATAGTCTGCTTGGGATTCTCTCTCTCCCTCTCTCTCTCTGCCCTTCCCTCCCCCCTCTCTCTTTCTCTCAAAAATATAATCGATAGAGAAAATACTTGTACCTTAAAGTCAGGAGCAAGAAAAGGATGTCCACTCTCACCACTTTTATTCAAAATACTACTGTAAGTTCTAACCACAGTAATTCAACAACAAAAAGAAATAAGAGGCATCCAAAGTAGTAAGAAAAAAATAAAATTTTCTCTATTTGCAAACGACATGATACTATATATAGAAAACCCAAAGATCCCACCAAAAAGTCGCTAAAACAGATAAACAATTTCAGTAAATTCAGAGGATAAAATCATTGTACAGAAATCTGTTGCATTTCTATACACCAATAATGAAGCACCAGAGGGAGAAATTTAAAAATCAATCCCATTTGTAATTGTACCCAAAATAATAAGGTACCTAGCAATAAACCTAGCCAAAGAGGTGAAAGACTTGTATGTACTCTGAAAACTATAAAACACTGATGAAAAAAATTGAACATGACACAAATAAATGGAAAAAAACATTCCATGCTCATGGATTAGAAGAACAAATATTATTAAAATGTCTAAAAGACCCCCAAAGTTATATACACATTTAACGCAATCCCTATCAAAATATGAACAGCATTTTTCACAGAACTGAATAAACAATCCTGAAATTTGAATGGGATCACAAAAGACCCCCGAAATCCAAAGAAATCTTGGAAAAGGAAAAACAAAACTAAAATCATCACATTCCAGACTTAAAGTTATATTACGAAGCTGTAGTAACTAAAACAGTATGGTACTGGCACCAAAACAGGCATATAGATCAACAGTACATAATAGAAAATCCAGAAACAAATCCAAAATTATGTGGTCAATTAATCTTCAACAAAGCAGGAAAGAATATCAATGGGAAAAAGACAGTTTCTTCAACAAACGGTGTTGGGAAAACTGGACAGCAACATGCAAAAGAATGAAACTGGACCACTTTCTTACATCATACACAAAAATAAATTCAAAATTGGCTCAGTCAGTAAAGCGTCCGACTTTGGTTCAAATCATAATCTCACGGCTTGTGAGTTCAAGCCCCGCATCAGGCTGTGTGCTGACAACTCAGAGCCTGGAGCCTGCTTCCAATTCTGTGTACCTCTCTCACTCTGCCCCTCTCCTCCTCATGCTCTCTCTCTCTCTCTCTCTCTCTCTTTCTCTCTTTCTCAAGAATAAAAAATTTTGAAATAAATAAATAAATTCAAAATTAATTAAAGATGTACATGTTAGACCTGAAACCATAAAAATCCTCGAACAAACGCGGGCAGTAATTTCTTTGACATTGGCCATAGCAACCTCTTTCTAGATATATCTCCTGAGGCAAGGGAAACAAAAGCAAAAATAAATTACTGGGATTACAAGAAAATAAAAACTTCTGTACAGCAAAGGAAATAATCAACAAAACTAAAAGGCAACCTACAGAGTGGGAGAAGATATTTGCAAATGACATCCAATAAAAGGTTAGTATCCAAAATATATAAAGAACATATACAACTCAACACCCAAAAAACAAATAATCCAATTAAAAAACGGGCAGAGGATGTGAACAGACATTTCTCCAGAGAGGACATACAGATGGTCAACAGATCTATGAAAAAGTGTTCATCATCACTTATCATCAGGGAAATGCAAGTCAAAAATACAAAGAGATAGCATCTCACACCTATCGGAATGACTAAAATCAACAACACAAGAAACACCTGGTGTTGGTGAGGATGTGGAGAAAAAGGAACACTCATGCACTGTTGGTAGGAATGAAGACTGGTGCAGCCCCTGTGGAAAAAAATATGGAGGTCCCTCAAAAAGTTAAAAATAGAACTACCATATGATCCAGTAATCACACTAAGAGGTATTCACCCAAAAAATACAAGAACACTAATTCAAAGGGATACATGCACCCCTACGTTTATAGCAATATTATTTGCAATAACCAAGATACGGAAGCAGTCCCAAGTGTCCATCAATTGACGAATAAAGAAGATAGATAGATAGATAGATAGATAGATAGATATAGATATAGATATAGAATAAATAAGATGTTACACACACACACACACACACACACATATATAAATCAGCCATAAAAAAGAATGAAATCTTGTCATTTGCAATGATATTGATGGAGCTTGAGAGTATAGTGCTTAATGGAATAAGTCAATCAAAGAAAGACAAATACCATATGATTTCACTCATATGTGGAATTTAAGAAACAAAACATACAAGCAAAGAGAAAAAAATAAGAGATCTAGGGATAGGGAGAGAGAGAGAGAGAGAGAGAGAGAGAGAGAGAGACCAAGAAACAGACTCTTAACTGCAGACAACAAATGGTTACACATTTGTATGGTTACACAGTGTGGAGTGGGGGGTGGGTAAATAGGTGATGGGGATTAAGCAGTGCACCCACATCACTGGGCGATGTATGAAACTGTTGAATTACTATATTGTAAATTTGAAGCTGATAATGCTGTATGTTAGCTAACTGGAATTGAAATAAAAACTTAATTTTTTAAATAATTTAACAAAAGAACTTTGAGACTAAAAACATATCTTTTTTTTTTTAATGTCTCCCTGTCCTTAGTAATAAGACTGTGAGGGTCCGACTCATCTGTGGATTTTATTGTTGTTTATAGCTGCATATTGGTTCCACAACAGTTATCTGGACATATCAGAGGCTCAACATATGTTTGATAATTGAATGAACAATAATTTCAAGTGCAAATAGTAATTTCTAATCATATTAAAACCATTTAGTAAACCTAACAATTTTATGGAGCTCTGTGACTAATGACCTTGAACTGTTTTTCTGTACCTCAGTTTCCCTAAATGTAAAGCATAGGTGATTATTGTACCTGCCTCGGAGAAATATTATGGGCATTAAAAACTTGATATATTTAAGATCTGACAATAAGATATTATGTGACCTCCCTAAGGATGATCTTAGAACCTATAAAGCTGCTACAACCATGCTTGACATAAAACGATACATGGAACTCTTGCTCCCATTTTTTGATATCTTTCTAAATGATAATTTGTAAATGAATTAGCTGAGATGCTAGTTTGTGCTCTAACCTTATGTATGCTGCGTTAGTAATTTACAGCCTGCATTTCTAGGTACTGTTTTGGGCCTGTGATATAATCACACAGCTGAAGGATCACATAAATAGACACTAAGGGGAAAGGCTAGATCACATTTTAAACGTTGAACCGAATTAACCAGGATGAGTAAGTCAAACCTTATCTCTGTTACGATTGGATGCTATTATTGACACTTAGGTCAGTCTTTAACAGTAGCCATGCCACCGATTTCCTGGTATTAATCTTGACCTTTCACATTAGGTATTTGCATTCACTTGTATTAGGTTGTGTTGATTGAATATAGTTGGAGGTTTTGCACTTGTTGCACCATTCGGAATGTGAGACAAGATAAATTTCAGGGCTGCACCTGCTATGAAATATTTAGTCACCACTGACTGCTAATTTGGTTTCAGTTTCACAGCTACATTTCTATTTGTGAATATGTAAATACTAAAATTCAGCTAAGTTTTTGACAAGGCTTACGTGAGATGAACCACGTAGGGACTTTTAATTTACTGCCTGGATTATTACATTTCCCTGATATTAGTGTGCTAATCTGTAAAATCATTGGGTATGTCTCGATTCTTCGGTCTTTCCCATCTGAAATTCTCTGCTCTATTGAGATGGGGGAAGGCTTCTGCTACAAGCATACGTGACAGATTGGTGACAGTAATGTTGTATAAAGAGGACATTCACATTTTCTCTTCTTTTTCAAATTAGATACACATATATTGCAAAATTATTACCACAGGAGGGCTAGTGAACACTTTCATCACCTCAAATAATTACCATTTCTTTTCGTGGTCAAAACGTTTCAGTTTACTCTCTTAGAAACATTCAAGTACAGGAGCATTTTTAGCAATAATCAGCATGTTGTACATTAGATCCCCAAAACTCACTCATCTCATAACTGGAAATTTGTACTCTTTGACTAATAGCTCTACACTCTCCCACACCTCTACTGCCTGTAACCATGGTTCTATCCCATTCGTATGAATTCTGCTTTTCTAGATCCCATATATAAGTTCTGTCATACAGTATTCATTTTTCTCCATTGACATGTCTTTTAGCATCGTGCCCTCTAGTTTCCCTCATGTTGTCACAAAAGGCCCGATTTCTTCTTTCTCCTGGCTGAATAATATTCTATTGTCTATATATACCACATCTTCCTTATCCATTCATCCATAAACTGACGCTAAGGCAGTTTCCTTATCTCTGGTCTAGGTGATGGTGGCCATTCTAGCAGGTGTGAGGTGATAGATCATTGTGGATTTATTTGCATGTACCTGATGATTAGCGATATTGAGCAACTTTTTGTGTCTCAGTTCATGATTTGTACGTCTTCTTGGGGAAAATGTCTAATCAGTGCCTCTATTTTTTTAATCGGATTGTTTTTTTGCAATTGAGTTGTGTTTCTTATGTATTTGGGATATTAACCCCCTATCAGATGTGTGGTTTGCAAATATTTCCTCCTTATTTTATAGGTTGACTTTTTATTTTGTTGGTGGTTTCTTTTTCTGTGCAAAAGCTTGTTAGTTTCTACATGTAATCTCACTTGTTAATTTTTAGTTGTGTTGCTTGTGCTTTTGTCATATCCCAAAACTTATTGTCCAGATGATATCGAGGAGCTTGTCCTTGCTTTGTTTCAGGAGTTTCAGAGTTTGAGATCTTATGATTAAGTATATAATCCATTTTAAAGTTAACTTTTGTGGTAGTGTAATATAGGGGTTCAATTTCATTCTTCTACAAATGTTTGTCTATTTTTCTCAGTCCCATTTATGGAGGAAACTATCTTTTCCACACTGAGTACTCTTAACTCCCTTGCCAAATATTAGCCAATCATATTTATGAGAGTTCATTTCTGGGCTCTTGATTCTCTGCCATTGGCACGTATGGTTTTTTATTTGTGTGTTTGTTTTTAATACCAGTACTATATTGATTGATTACTATAGCTTTTTTAATATACTTTATTTGATAGGGATTACATGACATTTATAGATGTGTTGGGTAGTACGGGCATTTTAATAATATTAATTTTCCAATCCATGAACAAGGGCATCTTTCCATTCACTGTATCTTCTTCAATTTCTTTCATCAAAATCTGACAGCCTTCAGTGTAAAGATCTCTCACCTCTTTGGTTAAATTTATTCCTATGCATTTTATTGGTTTTGATGCTATTGTGAAAGGGATTTGCTTTCTTTATTTTTCTGATATTCTGTTCTTAGTGTATATAAACGCAAATAATTTCTCTATGTTGATGTTCTTTACTGAAACTTTACTTAATTTGTTGACGAGTTCCAACAATTTTTTGGTGAAGTTTTAGGATTTTCTGTGTCTGCAAACAGAGACCATTTTACTTCTTCCTTTCTGATCAAGATGCCTTTTCTTTTTTTTCCTTCTTTTCATTTCTTCTTCCCACCCCCACTCCCCCTTCTTGGCATAATTGCTCTGGCTACAACTTCCAGTACTAAGTTGAGCAGAAGTGATGAGAGCGGGTACCATTGTCTTCTTCCTGATCTTAAAGGAAAAGTTTCAACCTTTCACTGTTGAGTATGATGTTTGCTATAGGCTTGTCCTATTTGGTCTTTATTATGTTGAGGTATGTTCAACCCAATTTGTTGAGAATTTTTAATCATGAATAGGTATTTTGTTTTGTCAAATGCTTTTCATCTATTGAGATGATCATATTAGTTTTATCCTTCATTCTATTAATGTGGTGTATCATATTTGCTTATTTGTGTATGTTGAACCGCTCTTGCATCCAAAGAATAAATCTTACTTGATCTTGGTGTGTGATCCTCTTAGTGTACTGTTGAACTTAGTTTACAAATGTATTTGGTTGAACAACTTTCACATCTATATTTATCAGGAATATTGGCCAGTATTTTCCTTTGCTTATAGTGCCCTTATCTGACTTTAGTAATAAGGTAATGCTGGCCTTGTAAAATGAGTTTAGAAGTTTTTACCCCTCCTCAATCTTTTGGAAAACTTTAAGAAAGATTAGTATTAGTTCTTTTTTTTTCTATTTTTATTTAAATCCAAGTTAGTTAGTATATAGTATAATAACGACTTCAGGAATAGAACTTAGTGATCTATCACTTACATATAATACCCAGCGCTCATCCCAACAATACCCTCCTTAATGCCCATAACCATTTAACTCACACACACCTGAACGCTCCTACAGCAAACCTCAATTTCTTCTCTGTATTTAAGAGTTTCTTATGGTTTGCCTCCCTCTCTGTTTTTATTTTCCTCCCTTCCCCTATGTTCATCTGTTTAGTTTCTTAAATTCCACATATGAGTGAAATCATATGATATTTATCTTTCTCTGACGACTTATTTTGCTTAGAGTAACACACTCTAGTTCCATCTACATTGTTGCAAATGGCAAGAATTCATTCTTTTTGATCACTGAGCAATATTCCATTACACACACACACACGCACACACACACACACACACGCGTGCCACATCTTTTTATCCATTTGGGCTCTTTCCATAATTTGGCCGTTGTTGACAGTGCAGCTGTTGGGGTGCATGTGCCCCTTCGAATTAGCATTTTTGTATCCTTTGGATAAATACTTGGTAGTGCAATTGCTGGATCATAGGTTCGGTAGTTCTATTTTTGATTTTTTGTTGGCTCTGTTTTTCAGAGCCTTCAACTTGGAAGCACCCAAATATAGAAACCACATCAATTAAATACAAACATGAAGAAACACACCAATAATAATATCATAAAAGTAAGGGACTCAAAACCCCACTTTCAGCAATGGACAGATAATCTAAGTGAAAATAAACAAGGAAACAATGGCTTTGAATGACACACTGGACCAGATGGACTTAACATATATATTCCTCCTAAAAGCAGCATTCTTCTCGAGTGCACATGGAACATTCTCCAGAATAGATCACATACTGGGTCACAAATCAGCCCTCAACAAGTACAAAAAGATCTAGGTCATACCATGAATATTTTCATACCACAACGCTATGAAACTTGAAATCAACCACAAGAAAAAATTTGGAAAGACTGTGAATACTTGGAGATTAAAGTATTAGTTCTTATTTAAAAGTTTGGTAGAATTTACCAGTGAAACCATTTGGCTCTTCTATGTTGGGAGGCTTTTGATTGCTGATTCATTTTCTTACCTGTTTTTGCTCTGTTTAAATTTTCTAATTCTTCATAATTCAGTCTTAGTGGGTTGCATTTTACAGGAATTCATCCATTCCTTCTAGCTTATTCCATATGTTGGTGTATAATTGTTCATAATAGACTCTTACAATCCTTTGCATAACTTGTAATATTTCCTTTTCATTTCTGATTTTATTTATTTGAATTATCTCTTTTATTCTTAGTCCAGCTAAAAGTTTGTTAATTTTGTTTATCTTTTTGGGAAAAAAAATGGCTCTTAGTTTTGTTGATTTGTTCTGTTTTTTCCACTCTCTATTTCATTAATTTCTGTTTCGTTCTTTGTTATTTCCTTCTTTCTGCTAACTTTGGGCTGAGTTTGTTCTTTTTCTAGTTTCTGGAGAGGTAGGGTTAGGTTGTTTATCTGAGATCCTTCTTTTTTCTTACCGTAAGGTGTTTATCACTATAAACTTGCCTCTTACGTCTGCTTTTGTTGCATCCCATAAGTTTCGATATGTGTTCCCATTTTCATTTGTTTCCTGATGTTATTTTTCATTTCTTTGGTTTCTTCTTTGCCCCATTGATTGCTCAGGAGTGTGTTGTTTAATTTCCATGAAATAGTCAATTTTCCATTATTCCTCCTGTTATTAATTTCTAGTTTCATACCACTGTGGTTGGAAAACACACTCGGTGTGATCTCAATCTTCTTAAATTTGTTAGATTTGTTTTATGACTTAACATCTGATCTATTCTGGAGAATATTCCATGTGGGCTTGAAAAGAATGTGTGTTCTCTTGCTGATGCGTGGAATGTTCTGTACATGTCAGTTAGGTCCATTTGGCCTAAAGCTATTAAAAGTCCAACAGTTTTCTTGATTTTATGTGTGGATGATATATCTATTGCTGTAAGTAGGGTATTGAAGTACCCTACTATTATTGTATCCTTGTCCATCTCTCCCTTTAGATGTGTTAGTATTTGCTTGATACATTTAGCTGTACCAATGCTGAGGGTATATATATTTACTACTGTTTTTTTCTTGCTCATGAATTGGCCCTTGTATCATTATATAATGACCTTGCCTCTTGTTACCGGTTTTGAGTTAAAGTATATTTTGTTTGATAGAAGTACACCTTCTCCTGCTCTCTTTTGATTTATACTTTCTTTTTTGACGTCCCTTCACTTTAAGCCTATGTTTGTCCTTAGAGCTGAAGTGAATCTCTTGTAAGCTAGTATATAGCGGGGTCTTGTTTCTTATCCATGTAGCCATTCTATGTCTTTTGATTAGAGAATGCAATTCATTTTCATGGAGAGTAATTATTGATAGGTAAGAACTTACAAATGCCATCTTATCAATGGCTTTCCAGTTGTTTTGTAGTTTCCTTGTTCCTTTCTTCTTCTCTTCCTGCATTTCTTTTTTTTTTAAATTTTGTTTGTTTGTTTGTTTAATTATTTATGTATTTTTGAGAGAGAGAGAGCGAACTGGGGAGGGGCAGAGAGAGAGGGAGCCACAGAATCGGCAGCTGGCTGCAGGATCCAAGCTGTCAGCACAGAGCTCGGCATGGGGCTCGAACCCACGAACCAGGGGATCATGATGTGAACCAAAGTCAGACACTTAACCAACTGAGCCACCCAGGTGCCCCATGCATTCCTTTTTAAAAGTAATGATTTCCCTAAGGCTATGATTTGTTTCCCTTCTCTTTATTTTTTTGTGTATCTACTGTAGATTTTTGCTTTATAGTAACTCTAAGACTTACATCAAATATCTTACAGATATTACAATCTATTTTATGCTAATAATGACTTAATTTTGATCACATATAAGAACTGCTCTTTTATTTTCCCTCCTTTTAAGTGTTTGGTGTCACAAAAACTTTGATGCCTATTTTCGTGTATCTGTTAACAAATTATTGTTGTTATCGTTATTTTTGACGATTTTTATTTTTAATCTTTATACTAGAGTTAAGTGGTTCATACCCCACCATAGTACAATGTTGGAGTATTCTGAATCTGACTATATACTTATTTCCACCAGTGTGCTGTATATTTTAATGTTACTAACTAGCATTCTCTCCTTTCAGCTTGAAGAACTCATTTCACCATTTCTTATAAGTCAGATCAAGGAGTGATGAACTCCTTCAGGTTTTTTCAGGCTAGGAAAGTCTTTATCTCTCCTTCATTTCTGAAGGACAGCTTTTGTGGATAGGGTATGCTGGTTTGCCAGGTTTGGTTTTCCTTTCAGCAACTAGAATATATCATCTCACTCTCTCCTGGGCTGTCAGGTTTCTGCTGAGGACTCTGTTTAGACCCATTCGGAGGTTCCCTTATAAGTTACAAACTTGTTTTCTCTTGTTGCTTTTAAGATTCTCTCTCTGTCTTGATTTGTGACAGTTGTATTATATGTCTTGGAGAGGATCTCCTTAACGTTGACTTTGTTTGGTGCCCTATGAGTTTCATGAACTTGCATATCTAAATTCCTTCCCAGATTTGGGAAGTTCCTAGACATTAATTTTTTAAATAAGATTTCTGCATCTTTTCCCCCTCTCTTCTTCTGGGACCTCAATAAGTTTCAGGTTGTTTCTTTTGATGGTGTCTCATAGATCACGTAGGCTTTCGTTGCTCTTTTTCATTTATTTTTCTGAATGGATTATTTCAAAGGTCCTGTCTTCTGATTCACAAATCCTTTTTTCTGCTTGATCCATTCTCTTCTTGATGCCATATGTTGCATTTTTCATTTCACTTATTGTATTCTTCAGCTCTGGAATTTCCAGTTGATTCTCTTATGATTTCTATCTCCCTTTTTTTTAAGCTCATTTTTTTGTTCATGTATTGTTTTCTGGATTTCACTTAAATATCTTTCTGTGTTTTCTTGTAACTCATAGAAGTTTTTAAAAATAACTATTTTGAACTTTTATTGGGTAAATCATAGATCCTCATGTCTTTGACATTGATCACTGGATGATTATTGTTATCCCATAACGGTGTCATTTTTTTTCTAGGTTTTTCATGTTTTTTCAAGTCTTACATTGCTGTCTTCACATTTCAAGCAGCAGTTACATAAAGCAGTCTTTATTGACTTTGGAAGAGAGATACCTTCCATTAGCCCTGCTAGGGATTCTGAGGCCTTCTCAGACCTATGGTTATGCCTGCTCCATGCTGCTTGCTCCCTCTTGTGGTCAAATTCTTAAGTTTTTATGCCTTTTCTTCATCCTGCAACATACTGGGAAGGGTGCTGACAGCCTCCCTTTTGCTTTTCCAAGGGTGGGGTAATGCTCTAGTGTGGTCTTTCCCTGACCCACAGAATCAGGCTACGTTTCTGTGTATTCTTACTGGTTGTCTGCCAAAAATCACCCTCACCACCATGCAGAGTGCACACTGAGAGACAGCCACAGGAAGGACAGGGTGTATGGGTGAGGGGTGCAGAGCCCTGGGAGTGCCTGTGGTCCCGCTGGTGAATCTGTGTGCAAGGCATTCTTAGTGGTTCATAAGTGGGCTTTTTTTAAATTATTGAAGTATAGTTGTAAAGTTGACATGTAATGTTACGTTAATTTCAGGTCTACAACTAATAATTGTAGTCTATAACAAATAAGTCTATTTGTTATGCTATGCTCATCACAAGGGTAGCTACCATCTGTCACCATACAATCCTATTACAATACCGTTGAATATATTTTTATCCCTGTATTTCCTACTCCCCTTCACCCATTTTCCCCAACCCTCTATTCTCTTCACCTCTGATAATTATCAGTTTGTTCTGTTTTCATGGTTCTGTTTCTTTTATTTATTTATTTGTTTATTTATTTATTTGTTTTGTTGTTTAGATTTCACATATAAATGAAATCATTTGGTACTTGTCTTTCTCTGACTTACTTCATGTCAAGTTTCTTAATTGTGTCCGTAACACAGCTAGTAGGATCCTTGTCTCTTTCACCCTCCATGAGTCCTATCTGCCATTCCCCACCCTCCCTCTTCTTGATCCTCATTCATGCAGCTCATGACTCAGCACTCTGGAGAAATCGAGACACAAAATGGACCTCCTTGATGGTATCCCACAGAGCTGGGAAAGCTGGGCACTCACTCACACACTCTCACTTTTACCCTTAGGAGAAATCATAGGCTGAGAAAGTCTCACCACCCTGAGCTGTGCCACTTTGTGGGAAAGGTGTTGTGAGTAAGGTTCCTCTTACTCTCTTCTGTGCATACAAACTCATGCTCTTTACTCCCGACATTGTGTCAAAACCTCTCCACTGGAAATCTGGATTTCCATAAAGGCTCTCATCTGTGGTTGCTTGTCTAAGATAGCGTTTTCCAGAGGCTCTCATAGTGTGGCCAAGAGGGGATAGAGCTGGTTCATGGGCCACTGCTGCCATAGTCAGGAATGAGGTCTGTATGCATATTACCTGATGTGTGAGTGAGAAATACTCCTCCTAGGTCCATTGGCAAGTAGTGCTGGATCCCACAACTCCCAAAAAGATACCTTTGTCCATAGATGGCTGCTAAATTGTTGATGAGAGGGGGACATGAGTGAGGGCATCTTATTTGGTCATGCTGTGATGTCACCTCAAATTTTCAAGTCATTACTAATGATTCAGTTGATCCATCATTAAATGATACTATAATTCACATACACTAAAACAGCAATATGGTATCATATTCTAAATTAGCAAAATTTATAAAATTTGTAAAAAATTGTAGTAACAAAACATCAACATACTTATCAATTTCTGATTGCACGGCAGGCACTAAATCTCTTTTGGAAAGAAATATCAGGGAACTTCCAAATTATTTCAACTTCAGAAAAAAAGAAAACCAGCTCCAACTGCTATAAGAAAAAGAGAGAAAAGGTTACTAAAGTCAACATGCTGCTCATCATATCTATGTTGGATTATTGCTCAGGCTGACCTCTTCATGGGTCTCATTGTTTTGATCTGTGTTATTTTTCCTGTAGTGGCATAGATTTACTGTGAATATGTATCATTCATTTGATAGAAGTCTCATGGCCACTCCTGAAGAATAACGCTGGCCAGGAGATAAAATATTCTGACCAGATAAACCTAGGTCATGAACTTACATTTGTATCTGACTTATGGGACCATTTAGTCATTCTTTCTCCCTTCAGGAACTTACTTAGCAAATATTAATCGTGTACCAACAATGTGTCAGGTTACTGTCCTGGGTCCTGAAATATAGCAAAGAACAAATCAACCTGTCTTGTCAAGTAACTCACATATCAGTAGGTAAAGAGGAAATAAACAAACAGAAATATAGTGTGTAGATACAATATGCAACGTTGGTGTACAAATAATATGTTTGGTAAAAAGCACTATGAAAAAAATTGAAGACACTAATGGGAGAGGGCTTTTCTATTTGCTTTAGGTAGACGGCTCACTGCAGTACTCCCGAGATGGAGATATCTGAAAAAAGATATTCATTATCTGAGGAAGAAGTGAGCCATGTGATTATGGGGAGGATAGTGTTCAGAAAAAAAGACACAGTAGGTGTAAAGGGCCTCAGGTGGGTGTGTGCTTGATGTGCATGAGGAACTGCACGTGAGGCCAGTTTGTAGCACAGCGTGTGGATTAGCGTGAGAGAACAGAAGATTAGAGAGGCACTGAGGCAAGAGTCAGTCTTGTAGGTTATTCTTAAGGGTTTCGAATGTTATTGGGGCAGGGACTGCTACGACTTAAGGTTTTAGGCTGCAAACAATAAAAAATAGTATTTTAAATGGGAATTCAAGTACTAGAAGAGGAAGAATGAAGGTTGGGAAGGAAAACGAAAACAAAAACATAAAACTCCTAACTTTGGATCCACTAATACATGTGAACCTATTCTTGTTCACATGTGACATAAAAAAAATGTAACAATTTCAGTCTCAGGATTTAACAGAGCCACTTAAATCCAGACATATCCCAAATGTATTAAATTAATTGTGCAATCTAAAACCACCTTTGCTATTTGTTGAAATTTAACTGGTCCTCTGGAATCTTCTGATATCTGCATGTCTTACTTGTTCCGGAGTTTATAAGGTTATTCCCCAGAATTGTATTATTTTGGAAGAGTCCCTGTAGATTGGACTATGCTAAATATAGTTTTTGTCCACTTCAAGTTATTTCTCATCTTTCTTTGGGAATACTTCCTCCTTTTTCAGGTAGTTTTAATCAAGGAGCCATGCCATAATCTCCCATCCCTCCCACTTCTACCATTAACGGGGTATTAGTATTATTTGAACTGGGCCACACAGAGTACCATTGTTTCCATGATCTTTTAGAAGAATGGCATAAGCCTGAGGGAGGCTTTCTGTCTTCCAATTTCTGTTGAAGCTGGAAAAGACCAACTTTTGGAGTTTAAGTTTGTAGAATATTGTCTTGGAATTATGACCCTATAGAAATCCATTCTATGTAACGGGGAGGGGGGGCAGGTAATTAGACCAACACATAAAAGATACAGAACTGTATCTTTTAGGAAGAAAAAGAGAGAGAAGAAACATGATTATGTCATCATGCTTTAGCTCAAACTGAACCTGAAGATACTATTGCTGTGAACTGCTGACTATTTGAGGAACAGTTTTCCTTCCTTATGGTTTAACTTGTCTGAGTCTGGATTTCTCACTTTTCACGGAAAAGTCTTAAGTAAAACAGAACAACAGAAAACAAACTGAAGAATTTATGAGAGACAATTTCCAAAGCTGGGGGAAATATATTGTTTGTTACTTAAAGAAGGGGCCAAAGAGTAAAAGTGTATTTCTCAACCAGTTTCTATTGGTTGTTTGGAAATAGTCAAAACTATACTCACGTCAACTCTAGAGACATTAACAAGGAAGACCCAACATTCTGAGTTGGGACAAGACACTTTGGAAATGTGACATGGGACTGATGGATTATTCCTTTCAAGTGTAAGCAAGTAAGATCTGATGATGGCTTTAAATAAAAAAAAATAGTGACAATTTGAAGGTGAAAGAAGATGACTGACAACTTAACAGTCAAGAAGAGAGTAGGAGGGACCATGAGCATCTCATCAAGATTCTTGTGAATGTTATCCAGGAGGAGCAGAATGGAATATTCTCTTTTGTGGCTGGGGCTACGTGGAGTCTTAAGACAGAAAAAATGACTAAATAACTAAGAAAAGTGGCAGTATAGGGTGATGGGATAGAGAATGAGTGAGACAAGGGGCCATACAAAAGGAAAGAGGCTTTGAAAGGAGAATATGGAGTAGAAAAAAAATACAAAATAATATGTATAGAAAAAAGGGTAATGAAACAGCTAAAAGATGAAGTGGGGGGTGAGAGGAGAAGAGAAAGAGAAAGAGAAT
Source organism: Panthera leo (assembly GCF_018350215.1). Taxonomy (NCBI): domain Eukaryota; kingdom Metazoa; phylum Chordata; class Mammalia; order Carnivora; family Felidae; genus Panthera; species Panthera leo. The sequence goes on along the minus strand of NC_056686.1, from coordinate 207,879,679 downwards.
GAGAACAAAACAAAAGTTGTTCTGACAAAACAAAATTTACACATTTTTAAACAAATTCTTGACTCCATACACCTGGGGAACTTGTAAAACTACTGTCTCTTCTCAGCTGTCATCCAGCTGTAATTACAGTTTGCTATATACCAGCAGTTACGCCAGAGAAAACCACAACAAAACATTTCAGATCAATCAACACTTTTCAAAATGAGTCTCCTTCTGCTTCAAACCTTGTGTCAGAAACTCGAAGTTCCGTGCAAATAGCTAGACTCCGCTATAAAAAGTGGGTTGGCAGTCCTGTTCACAAGCCATTAACTTAAGAAGTCAATTGTACATAATTATTTTTGCAACACTGGATGTTTTTTATGATTTATGTGTATTTAGTTTTAATTTTTTAAAACCTTTCTCATAGTTTACACACAATGTTACATTAGTTTCCGGTGTCGATCTGCTAAAGAGATTTTTGATATTTTCACATTACAACGGCTTCTTAAAACTTGTAATCAGCTGTATGTTGTTTTAAAAATCAGTTCAGATTTTTTTTTTATCATAGTAACTTTAATGGTGAAATCTGAAAAACCCTATATTTGTAGGAACAAGGCACATGATTGCCAATATCAAACTGACTTAACTTTCGGTTGTAATGATTTGCAGCTGACAGATTAATGCTATTAATGCAGGAAGGAAAATCAGATTATAAATTCTGTGCATTTACTCTGATTGAGCATGTATCCCAGTTTCCTATCCTAGGGGCTGCAGAAGACTTTTCCCACTTTCAGTTAGAAAACTGTTACTACTCCACAAAATAACGTTTTTAAATGTGCACGTCCTCTCTGTGACTGCTTGTCATACTTGGAAATGTTGAAGGCCCCATAAGCCTCAGTGACTGAGACTGTTATTCTTAACACAGAGTTAGAATGTTGTAAACATGAAATTTTATACAATAATGGGGTTAAAATTGGAACCAAGTGATGGTGGAGGCTTACAGATTGGCTAGATTAATATGTTACTTAAGCAGCATGCAGAAGAACCAATTTTAAGAATTATGTAAGTAGGGAGAAAGGAAAATATATGTGAAATAAACATGAACTGCCATAAAAGAGCGCTTACAAAGCAAAAGCATGACATCAAAGTAGAGTCTGATTGGACTGGCGAGTTTACAATCTGCCTCAGTATTAAATAACATTCACAGCTTGTGATCCAGTCCAACTCGGTGGCAAACTTTAGCCTGACCTTTCAAGATCCTGGCTTGTTGTGATTTATTCTTCAATTATAGACTTGTGGGTGTAGAAGGACTTCACAAGAGAATCTAGTTTATGTCTCTGTCTCCCTGGAACACTGCATCAGATCAGGGCCCAAGAACAGAGAGCATGGAGCCTCTTCTTCTTTTAGGAATTAGATCCTGTTTCCCCCAAACCCTTCCGTTCTAGAGAATGAAGGTCATTTTCAATAAAACTCCAACTTGCTTTGATCCAAATTTGTCTGTAGCCTTTGTGTGTCTGTTTTGAGTCGTTGGTTGAAATCAAGAACAGTTGATTATGGTGCTTCTTGTGGTGCTTTCTCAGAGACGTAAAACGCAGCGCTTTTCAGAGTTTTTATTTCTAACACAGCATTACCGATACATTAACTAGTTTCCTCTGCTGGCTGTAGTAAATGACCACTAACACACTAGCTTAAAACACAAATTTGTTATAGTCTCTACGTGAGAAGCCTGACTTGGGTGTCACTCTACAAAATCTTGGGACAAGACTGTAATCTGCCCTGGAGCCTCCAACAGTGAAATCCATTGCCTTCCCTTTTTCAGCTTCTAGAGATCATTCTCATTCCTTGGCTTATGGTCTCTGTCTTCTATCTTCAAAGTCATCAGGGTCCAGTCTTTCTCACATTGTTGCACTCTGGCACTATCTCCTGGACCCCTTGTCTACATTTAAGGCCCTTTGTGAATGCCTTTGGGTCATCTGGAAAATCCGGGATGATCTTGCCTATTTTAATGTCACTGGATTAGCAACCTCGAATCCATGCACAACCTTCATTCCCCTTTGCCATGCAACTTAATATTTCCATGGTTCCTAAGGTTTAGGATGTGGACTCGTTTGAAAGGAGCATTATTCGCTTACTACAACAAATGACTTTAAAAAAAATTTTTTTTTTCCATTTTGTTGATTTGCAACTTCCTTGGGAGTTTCTCTGGTATAATCTGATACTGGCTCCCATACACAAAGGATAGGGAGGGATTGAAGAAAGAGATTACCACGGATCAGTAGCTGGCAAGTTTAATGAGCAAGGGAACTTACATACAAGGCTTGTCTTGGGTGGTCTCAGATGAGTAGATCTCTGCACCCATCCCCCAAATCTGAAAAGTTTATAGACAGGCCTTAACTGGACAACATATCCCAGACCATCCAGATGGTCTCAATACCACCTCACCATCTCAAGGTTACGTCCTTGTGGTAGCCTCTGAGAGTAAGTGAAATACGTGTTCCAAGGTCAGGGGAGAAAGTGAGGGGCCTCTAATTGCCAGTGTCCAGCTCATGGGTGGTCATATCCTCTCAATGACCTCCCCCAAAACTCTGTTTTTATCCTTGAAGTTCTAGAGATAAACACACACACACACACACACACACACACACACATAATTGTAAGGAAAAAATAGATAAAATAAGGTCCTAAATATTCCCCATGCTTTTATTTAGTAAATTTCAGAATGTCAGTATCTTCACTTAACAAGAGTTGATGAAGGGACATAAGACCAAGACGAGAAGGTAGTAAGAATACATATATGACGTTCTACAGGGATATTAAATTATGTCATCACCACAGAATTTTCCAACACATAAGTTTTCACAAGATATTATGAGGACCATCCAAATTTTTTCTTCTTCAGGTGAAATATCCCAAAGCAACAAGCACGTTTAGTGTTCAAAATTTGTCTCTTACGGCTTTTGTAACTTTCCAAATTTCCCTATAGTTCTCAATAAGTATAAATGCTCCCAAATGAAGAAAAACCACAACAACTCTTGTCTGAAAAATACATCATTCTCAGGACAGAAAAAATAGTTGCCAAAATTTGTTATTTTCAATGCACTAAAAAAGTAACATTAATTAAAAAAAAATTGAATTTCATTAAAGCACCCAGGGACAGCTGGCATGGGGTGGGTTTCCCTTGGCTGTATTTGTCACTTCCTGCCTTCCAGAAATAAGATAACCAAACATTACCCTCCGGGTTTCTCTTTATATCTCTCTGCCAACTATAATACCCTGTAAATCAGAGATGCTGGCTGCAATAGAATATTGACTTAGTAAAGTGTAATGCTCACAAAAGTTCTGTTTATATGGGTAAGAGATTCTTTTCTAAGAGAAAGACAGTTGCCAACACAATATTTGACATATTACCTCCATGGAACCATCCTTTTAATTCTAAATTATGGCATGAAGGTGAGTTTCCTATATTTGACTAACTTGGTCATGTTGTTCGCCTTTATTATTTAGCTTTGTTTCAGCTTCTAATAAGCTCTGGTGAATCAAATCTGAAACCATATCACGCCATGAACACTTTTACGTTAGGCTCTACACGGAAATAGCATGAAGCAAAACATGTGTAAAGCTGTATTTGCTACAACTTGTACCCCTAACGCATCCAGGTAACTCTGTTAAGTAACTATTCTCCGACTAGGAATTTGTTGCTCCGTGATGCTTCAAACTGTGGTTCTACCATTAGAGTACGAGTCTTCCGCCATGATTGTCAGAGGAGAGGGATAGAGTGCGGGGGAAGTCATACCAGCAATTAAATGCTTTAGTCTCGAAGTGATCCGGGCAACTTCTGCTCACCGCTCTCTGACCAGAACCAGTTGCATAGTGATGCGTAGTGCAAAGGCAACAAATGCTAATCCTTCCAGAGACCTGAAAAGAAAGACAAAATACACATGTGTGAGCACTAGCCATCTCTACGTCAGCTGTCAGAGGACAAATAAAAATAATTTATCTGTGTTTTAGTTTCTTTAAATTTTATCTTTTTTCACCTATAATAGAATTGCTGTATTGAAGACAAATTTTCAGTAGGCCCATTGAATATAATATTTTTTCCTGAAAAAGGCGTGAACTGCCCTTATGCCTTGCAGAAGTGTAGCTCAATGTCATTTATAACCAATAAAAAAAGTCTTTTGATTTACTGAGACAAAAGTTGTCTATTCATCTCCCATTTAATCTGTCAAAATAACAACTGGCAGTGATAAGGAGATATATATATATATATATATATATATATATATATATATAATGATTCCTCCAAATTCATGACTCTAGTAGCCAGTATAGGCAAACAAGCATAACCTTCTGCTGAATACGATCTTTGATAAAAGCTCTAAAGGATTTGAACTTCCCAGAGAAGGTTCATGTTAAAATCAAAACCTGTGTATGTGTCACGAAAATAACTTGTAGCAAAACATTTGGTATGAAACATCTCTTAAATTTACGTTTAAAATCGCACATACAAAGAAGAAAAAAATCCTGGATGGAGGAACTCAAGACCATCGTTATTTTATAATGCAAGTACATTTTTTCTACTATTAAACTTAAATACCTCATACAAGAAGCTTAGTTAAATTAATTTATTTGGTTTTGCTTTCAGAGATTGCGATGCATTGCTTATCGACCACTGCTCTAAACTGCCACCCACAGAGGGCACGTCACACACGCTGTATTGCTCAAGTGCACGGGTCATTTACAACCTGAGTTCTGAGTTTAAAATATTCTAGGCAACTTATTCTTCTTTCTCTTGAGATGTTTTCTCCAAAAACTTAAAAAAAAATTTACTGTTTATTTTTGAGAGAGGGAGAGAGAGAGAGAGAGAGAGAGAGAGGCAAAGAGAGAGGGAGACACAGAATCCGAAGTAGGCTCCGGGCTCTGAGCTGTCAGCACAGAGCCCGACACGGGTCTCGAATCCACAGACTGGGAAACCATCACCTGAGCCGTCATCTGATGCTCAACCCACTGAGCCACCCAGGCACCCCAATGGAAATTGTTTTAAAGCTTGTTTCCTGGATTCTAGCTTGTGGGCCCTTTTTCAGTTTATCAACGAATTGAGCTTATTCCTTCTGTCTCTGTTTTCATCGACTGTAGAGGAGTTGATGGGCACCAGGGAGCATCTTCCTAGCGAACAGAAAGGGAGATCCTGACGGAGACTGTATTGTAGTATTTCTTCAGCTTATCCCCTCCGGTGTCCCTTCCTGGCTCACCCCAGGCCCCACACCCATGTGTGTAGAGTAACGAGGTTACACTCACACTCTCTGGCTGGTGTTCGTTATTCGTCTCCTCATCTCACTGAATATTAGCTCTCCTGAGTTACATGAAAGCACTTTTTTCCCAACACCAGGTAGAGACTGGGGCTTAGAAAAACACTATGAGTTCTGCCTCCTCCCTCTGTTATACCCTCCTGTCTAGTTAAAACAGCCATAGCAACTAAGGTGTACCCATTAAGGCACCACCACAGAAGCCTTGGTAGTGGTGCTACACATGTTCTGTAAACATTTTCAATCATCCACACCATAAAAAAAAAAAAAAAAGAAGAGGACTTATGGTAACAAAATACTTATTCGTCTCCTTAAGTGCTTGTCTGTAATTTAGTTTAATGATGCTACACTTTCTTGTGGTCTCGCTGGGCCTCAAGGGCCATTTATATTGATTTCGCCATTCGGTTTGTCTCAGTAACAAACAGCCACATAAAACACAGACTGGAAAAAAAGGAACTTTCCCGAAGTGGAAAGTCACATTTATCAGTGTAATAGAACTTTTGATTCTGGGCTGCATTTAGTAAGGCAGTCTGATTCTTGAAATATAAACCCAGAACGTGCCCATGAAAGGCCACCCTAACATTTATGATTGCTAATTTTCCATTGTTGAAGTCACCAAAAAAATGTTCATAAAGCTTTTTGAGTTATTTTCTCCTAGCAATCCAGATTTGTCCAAAGGATTATATTATTATTATTATTATTATTATTATGGTTAATAGGTAAAGGAGTAGATGAAAAGCTAAATGAACACCAAGCAAAGCAACGAGGCTGAGAAAAGGAAATGAGATGTCTAATGGACTTCAGATTATACCTCATGGTGTCTGGTGTGAAAGTTTTGCAAAATTATTTTCATATTTTTACAGAAAACAGAGGGATGTTTTTTGTTGTTGATGCCAACTGTGATCTCTCTGAAGATTATTACATTGTTCTTAAAACACACCACCCCTAGCTTAGTTAACTACATATAACTCAAATCCAGGGCAACTGGAGGCTGAAATCACAGAGAGCCTGTCACTTAATAAGGTGCTCAGACACTTCATTGCAACTTATTACCCATGACAGGTTTTTCATTACATTTTTAAGGGGTTGAAATATTAAAGCATTCATTTGGATCCAGGTATCTAGTTGGAAAATGAATCCATCTATCAATTGTGAATAATCCTCACCAGACTATTGCACTGCAGGAGAGGATGGGGTCAGAGGACAGTATTCTGTCAAAATTTATAGCACATTATGCAAATATATTATATATGGAAATGGCACACACACATGAGGGGAAAAAAAAGTCACCTCGTGCTTGTTTGCAAATGGCCAGAGAACCATTTTGGATCCTTTCATATCATTAGGACCATTAACCATGACTTTAATTAACCATGACTCTTGCCCACGTGGGAACTGCCAGAGCTCACCTTTGGTTGACCAGATCAAGGTCCTGAATGTCTCACCAACACAGCCAGCTGCTGTCACTTGCCATCGTCAAGACTCTTTCAAGGAGCATGTTGCGGATTCTGGACATCTTTCCAAAAATGAGTTCCAAAAGTTTCTTCACATTAGCAGCAAAATTGGATACACAGACAAACAAGATTGCTTACAGCAAATATAGTTCATTTTGATGCGTACATTCTGTTTTTATTTTTGTTTTGTTTTGTTTTTTAATGACCGGTCCTATTGCTAGAAGTAGCCTGCTTGAAAAAAATTGTTAAGATCCAATAAGTAGATCTGGGTCACATTTTTACTCTAATAATGGCTGTCTGTATAATACGGAAAATACTTAATATTTTCCCTTTTCATAGCCAAGAAATAGTGCTTTATCTCTCTCTATTTTTTAAGGTTAATCTAAATATAGTAAGTTCACTGAAATAAATTTTTTAAAAAGTTAGTAATATTCTTCAAGTTGGACCCCGGAAAGAAATACAGTAGAGTCTCATGTAACCCGAAGTTAGGTTCTAAAGACAGAGTATAAGGCAAACATTGAGTGTGGTCACATCACCATTGAAAATTATTCATGATTGTTCTTTTTTTCAGACAATCACAAAGTCTCTACAAGTTTGCAGTTCTTTTCTTTTCTTTTTTTTTTTTTTAACCCAGAAATAGAATACATAGGTATTTTATTAGATGAGAAGAGATTAAGCAGTTGGTTTGCAGTGCTGGATGTTGGTGTATAAAAATATATATCTTAAACATTCATATTGCACTAATAGTGGTGACTTTGATAACACCTTGTCCAAAACAAAACAAAACATTTCCACTAATTTGTATTATCCCATTTTACCTGCCTACACATACAGGTAGGTTGTGCACCAGGCTAAATTTAGTGAGACGAGCTGACAGTTAACATTAAATATCTATGCATTTCTCCTGGTTTATATTGAGCTGTGAAAACAATTCTGAGGGCATTCACAACACTACCAGTGTGGACCAGCTACTCTCCTCTTGCCTTTTCTTTTCCATAAATTGGTTTCCTGCTGTCTTCCTTCGAACTCAAAGCTGCATGATGGAAGGCATCATATTTTCTCTGGTTCCCTGCTGCATTTTAAGTATCTCGCATGGAGTCTGGCATCTCAGAAACACTGAATAGTTGAAAAAATAAAGGTATGTCCTTTGAAACTCTTATCACTATGCCTTCAACAAGAAATATAGTGCTTTGGAGGTTGGGATAGTGTTTAGGGAAAGTCAAAGTTCAATAGTGACTTTTAAGATACTAACCATGTATTAAACTATTTGCTGTCGATGAGCTCAGAAATCACAGACCATTTTCAGGAGTTTAGCTCATATCTTGGGAGAAAACAAATACAGTGATACCAAACTAATATGATTAAAGTCATGGGTTCGAGTTCACAACTGACTGTAGTGGACATTGTTCAGTTCACCAGTTTTATGGGCTGTGGCCACAGAATTATTATAGCCTGTGTTTCGTAAGTTTGTATTGCTGAAGATTTCTCTGGCTATGCATTTAATAACAGATAGCTTGATAAAAACGTCTATAAAAACATAAGGGGGGAAAAACATTTTCTTCCCAAAGAGATATAATATTGAAGGGATGTAAAAGCAAGTTGCCTTGGACATGTTAGCTTTTTCCTAAAACGTGCAACTAGACAACCGGGTAAGTCAAACACATACATACACATAAGCAAAAAGACAAAACAGAACTGAACAAAAAAAACTAAACATGAAATGATCTTATACTAATGTATTGAAAGCAGAGTTAACGAATGATTTATTGCACCTGGGATCTATATTTCAGGGATAAAACCCCACGTTCTATAACAAAGTGTCCACTTTCTACAGACATGCACTTCGTTACCTGTATCAGGTAACATCTCTTACCCCAAACATCTCTTATATCAAGTCGAGGCAACTTTTAAAAAGTGGAGATAAAATGTTTGATAGCACTATAACATACTTACAGAGAGTATAACAGTTTATGGGGACTGCAATGTTGCTTACAGAAATTTACCTCTATTGAATAGGGACTTCTACCAAACAGAAAATGATTCATAGAGAACTGAACTGCACAAATCTTCCCAAAATCAAAGGTAACAAAACCCAAATAAGAAAATATTTCTTAAGAATAAAATATGAGAGCATAATATAAAAATTAATATAAATAGAATATAAGGATAAAATGTTAAATTCCACTTTTCTGACACTCAAAGTGCATCGCTTCTTTGCCACATTTTCTATTTCACATCATCAAACATGCTGTGGAACAATGACCAAACCCTACAAGCCGCAGGTAAGTTCCTACACCTGGAAAATAAAGTAGATCACGTTGGGTAAGAAAAAACTATCGTGGGTCTTAATTTTACACACACACACAATTTTTTAATGAAATGTACAATATTATGGGCACCTGGGTGGCTTAGGAGGTTAAGCATTCAACTCATGATTTCGGCTCAGGTCATGATCTCATGGTCGTGAGAATGAACCCTTCTTTGGGTTCTGTGCTAGGTGTGGAGCCTGCTTGGGATTCCTCTCTCTCTCTCTCTCTCTCTCTCTCTCTCTCTCCCTGCCTTGATCTCTTCCCCCCGTGGTCTCTATCTCTTCTTCAATAAAAAATAAATAAATAAATGGATTAAAATTAAAAAAATATATTAGTATTTTGTTGTTAGAAATAGGTAAGTTTTTAGAGCTACTGAGAAAAAGAAATGCCTTTTGTTTGCTTTTGAAGCCCCTAAAAGCAGTTTTTTTTGTTTGGTCCACTGGATCTAAGAAATTTGCCTTTATAGGACTTCTTCATCAGACTGCAATGACCTTAGAAGGAAGGGACATGATCTTAGTTTGGCTGTTGTTAAATCTCTCAAAATGTTTTTTGATAAAAATAAATCCTCAGTATACATGTGTAGATTGAATGGAATTGTATTTTAAATGCGTTTTATTTACTCATATGATTAATAAGAACTTAATTCACATGACCTTGTATGTTATTATAGGTATGACTAGCACAAATATTAATAGTAACTCCAAGTTATATGGGAGACATGCTCCAGTCCTTAACAAGTTATGTAGTAATAGTGTTCATTTATTAAATGAGGCAATCATCTTTCCCATAAGAACATTCTCAGAATGGCACTGATAACTTAGAGCTTCAGTGCTGGATTTCTTTCCCTTGTACTCGTGGCCTATAGCACCAAATGGAAAAGACACCAGATAATAATTTCCTGTGAGATTTACAAGTAATAATTTCTAGAAGAATTTTATGAATGAATTTTCTGGAGTAGGTAAATAAATATGCCAAAATCTGCACAATCAAGATGCTGAGATTTAATTTCAAGGTCATTTTGTTTCCTGACTAGTTCATGTTCACACACATAAACAACTCAACTACTTTGACTCACTTAACTGTCAATAACTCCTTTTCCTGGAACTTCGCTTTGACCAGTTCAGCTATTTAACTGAACAAACCTCTTCAGTCAGCCCAGCTGGCTGAACCATATCTGCATGTTGCCCGAGACACAATTCTACAATTCTGTATTTAACGAGACTTCCATACATGATAATATGGCTCTTATGGAGGGGGTATACTTAAAATTTGGAAGAACTGTGCATTTGGTTTTTGAAAGCATCCAAAATCATTTATTTGAATACACAATCTGTGTACAGATCGACCTTAGTAACTGTGCTTTTTTTTTCCCCCTTAAATAAAATTATAAAGTAAAACCCTCTTTCAGAATTATATGTAGAAAAGTTGTGCCAAGTAGTGTAGGTAAACTCCACCCAGAGATTGCGGCCTCGTTTGGAATCAGAGGTGGGGTTAAGAGACTGCTGGAAGAGAAAAGGATCATTTATTTGCCTGCATAAACATATATTCATTTCGTGTATTTGTGTGTAGACTCCCTCTCCCACCCCCACCCCCCAAAGAGGAGATCAAACACAACAGATTGCACGTTGTACAAAAACCACACACATCCAACTCCATTTTTACTAGCGGTAGGTTAAATTTACTTTGCCTTAATGTGTAACGCATTATCTGATTCATTCCAGTGACTGATCCATTCAAACAGTCTCCGTATCAGATTTATAGGAATAGAGAGGAAATTCTTAGAATGAATCAATTTAAATGCAACGTTTAAGAAAAAGCGACCTTTGTGCAAAATCCGAATTTTATGAATGTGCCTTGTTTTGTGGGAGCAGAAACACCAGTGATCAATATAACGTTAGCATAAGAAGTCACATTGAACATTAAAAGCTTTAACAGGAAGAACGCTTGAAATAATTTAGTGCTGATAAACAGCACTGCAAGCAAGTTTTTGGCAATTTGTGATAAACCACACATTTTCAAAGACTCACAGAAATCCCTCTAAATGTGCATTATACTGGAGTCGTGGTGAGTTCATGGGGGTTCTCAGAAGAGTATTTTCAGAGCCGGACATTTTGCCATGGTTAACAAGAAAGTTGTTTCAGTAAACAGTGGGAAGTCCTACACACTTCAGCAGTGTTCGGATTCTGCATGGTGGCAAACCAAGGCAGGTATCCACTGCTCGGCCAAACAACGTTCCGATTCTTGATCATGGCAAACTATCACGAGAAGCAATGCCACTTAAAAATAAAAAGTGGGAAGGTAAATTTTAGTTATAAATAAATAAATAAATAGATAGATAAAGAATCTTAAATGCTAGCTGTAATTAAGTTGACTGTGTTGATTAGGTTTTTGCATACCATTCTTGTTCTCTTGTATTCATGTACCGCAGACACATTTGGAATGCATGGTGGTTTATAAGAAAAATCATTCTTTTTTTTTTTTTTTGGAGAGAGAGAGAGAGCATGACTGGGGGAGAGAGGTGAGGGGGAGGGGGAGAGAGAGAGAGAGAAAGAGGGAGAATCCCAAGCAGCTCAATCTTATGACCCTGGGACCATGACCCCATCCAAAACCAAGAGTCAGACACTCAACTGATTGGGCCACACTAGGCACCCCAAGAGAAGGAAGAGAAGGAGGAAACGATTCCAGCTCCACACATGCTAAAACTACTTTTCCTCCTTCTCTTCGCACACATTTCCAGCACTGGATCCCGTGAGGCTCATTCATAATGCATTGCAACCTTGGATAGATACACCTTTATGTTATGTCAACAGGCATGTGAGTATTTTGAACAGCGGGAGCATTCCTGTAAGGTGTTCCCAGCTAGTGCCCAAAAGTGACTGGGTACCATATAAAAATACCACCTTATGCAGAAATTGAGAGTATCCCTAACCCATCTTCCCCTTAGCTAGGTCCCCAAAATACCACGACGCAACCAAAGACAGAGGGACTTCAGAGTGGATTAGGTTAGAGTTGCATTACCGCAACGTGGGCAAAATACATTACTTTCGCAAAGAATATAAACATATGACCATGTGAAGACATTGCTAGGGCCTTCCCTAGAGACTTGAAAAAGGTTATGCAAATGAGGGACCCCAAAACTTTGGGGAGGGACCCCAAAACTTACTGGCCCACTAACCCAGCTACCACAGTGAAGGGATTTTAGAGATGTAGTTAAAATCCTCAATCAGTTGAGCCTGAGATAGGGAAATTATCTGGATGGGCCTGACCTCATGACATGTGTTCTTTAAAAGCAGAGAGTTTTCTCCGGCAGATCATAGAAGAGAAAGTCGGAGAGATACGCACTAACCGTCCTGGAAGAAAGTGACGTAGGTTGCAAACTACCAACGGAAGCCATGTGGCAAGGAACCTCAGGCAGCCTCTAGTTGCTGGGAGCTGTCTCTGGCCATCAACTAGAAGGAGAATGGGGTCTCCAACCTGCCACTTCAGTGAAATAAATTCTACTTTGGTCAACATCAGTGATCCTGGAATAGGACCATGAAGCCAGATAAGACTGAAGCCTCCACTTATACCTTAATTTCATCCCAGTCAGACTCTGAATGGAGAATCCAGTCACACCGTGCCCAAATTTACAGAAACACTGAGGTAATAAATTTGTATTATTTTGAGGTGCCAGATTTGTGGCAATTTGTCATGCAACAATAGAAAGCTATTAACATGCATTTCTTGGTAGGAGTTACATAGGAGGTAGATTATAAATTGGAGGTGCCCCAAGTCATAGAAGCAAAACTAGAGAGACAGAACACATAGCAAAATAAGACAAAGGGGGGTTTATTCACTACAAGGACATTTGGTCTATGGAACACTGACCTGATGGGCCCGAAAGGAGACGCAGGGGAAGCAGAGGACTGGAATCACCTTCCCAGAGACGTGAGAGCGGCTGAAGTGGACATCTGAGGGGTGCAAGAATAATGAGCAAGTCAAAAGGAAGTGTTCTTTCTAAGGGATGTTTCATGGCGACAGGGAAGAATACTGACTGTGCTTCCAGGGTTGAGATGGGACCAGCACAGAGAGATGTGGGGAGCCATTTGAACCAGGAAAGAACTGTTCTTAGACAAGGGTGCTCTAGGAGTCAGCTAACTTCAATCACATCCCCGAACTGAGGGTGTAAAAGAACTATGAGTGGGGCGCCCGGGGGGCTCAGTTGGTTAGGCAGTCAACTTGGGCTCAGGTCATGACCTCGCGGTTCCTGGGCTCGAGCCCCACGTCACGCTCTGTGCTGCCGGCTGGGAACCTGGAGGCTGCTTCGGATTCTGTGTCTCCCTCTGTCTCTGCCCCTCCCCCGCTCCTGCTCTGTCTCTCTCTGTCTCTCAAAAATAAACAAACATTAAAAAAAAAACACGCGAGTAAAATATTAATGATGATCACATGTAACCGTAAATGTCTGAAAGAGAAGGACGTGCTGAGGGACCAGAGGTGTCATCAGGGAAACAAAGTGGCCTTGGCTTTGATGATTTCTCCAAGGTTCGGGCACTGAAACTCTTTCATCTTGGAAGCTTAATTTGTTGATCAGATGAAGAGGAAGTGTACCTTCTGGAAGGAGCAGAAGAGGGATATACCAGCAATCAAACTCTCTGGAAACACATTACACAAGAAGGCAAATTTTATAACGAGAAGTATAATGCCAGGATCCCTGGGATATATCTGTTGTGCAGCCAGCACCCTTCTCTTCCTCTTCTCTTCTGCTTACAAACTGTAAAGGAAAGGTGCCTCGTTAGCTTGGAAATAGTGCAAAGGAGGCCGGTTTAATAGCATCAGACCCTAATGGCTACGTAGGACCATCTTCCCATCCACGGTACACCTGACACCCCACCTGGAGTCATACATTTGTGTCTCAAATAGCTCTCATGCTATATTTTCTGGCAAGACAGATAATGTGCTGGCATTGAGTATCCCTCCAATATGATGTACTTCCTCATAGAGGACATAGGAGCCCCCTGTAGCCTCCTTTATGCTGTATTGAGTGCTAGCCATGGCATGTCTTATATATTTTTTATTTTTTTTTATTTATTTTTCAAGGGAGGGGCAGAGAAGGAAGGAGAGAGAGCATCCTGCTCTGAGCTGTCAGCACAAGGGGCTTGAACCCACAAACTATGAGGACCTGAACTGAAGGCAAGAGTCAGACATTTAACCGACTGAGCCAGGCAGGGGCCCCCTGTGATGTCTTGCTGATTGGATTTGTGGAGTTGTCCCTTGAGAGCTTGCTTTTGGTCTTGTGGCTGAGTCAGAGTGAAAAGTAGTCAGGCAAGTAAGATCCATGTTTGTTTTTGCCACCTAGATGTGTGGCCGAGAATGTCATACGTTGCATCAACACAGTCTACATAAAACCTCTCCTGAGTTATCTCTTTTAGATTTAGAAAAGTTCTCTCCATGGAAGAACTGGCAGGACTCCTTGTTTCTAATAATGAGAGTTGTGCCATTTATCATGTTCTTTTTTTTAACCTGGATGCCAGGAATTTCGAAGCTCATTCTGAAACTTAACCATAGTGACAATGTTATCATTCACTAAGGTTAGCTTACTAGGCCTTTCTATTTTTCAATACTCACAATTTTGTATTTCTGTTTTCTTAGCGTTGTTGTATAACAGTATAAGCCACATCAAAGCCTTTAGGTGTATAGTTAAGTTCAGTATGCAAATAAGCCTAGATGGGAACATTACTCAGCAATAAAAAAGAAGAAACCTACAACAACGTGGATGAATCCGAAGGGCATTATGTTGAGTCAGAAAAATCGGTCTCAAAAGGTCACATTCTGTCTGCTTCCATTTATGGAACATTCTGGAAATGACAAAACTACGGAGAAAAACAACAGATGAGTGATTGTCAGGGATTAGGGTGGTTGAAGGAAAGTAACGATTGTAACTGCAAAGGGGTAACTTGGGCAAAATCTCTATGGTGATGGAGTAGTTTTGTATCTTGACTATAGTGGTGGTTACACCAATCTACACACGTGATAAAATGACATACACTTTATGCTAACATCACTTTGTTGGTCTTAGTATTATACTGGAACTCTGTAAGATGTAAGTATTGAGCAAATCTGGGTGGAAGGTATAGGGGACCCTCTGTACTATCTTTGCAACTTCCTGTGTATCTACAATTATTTCAAAATAAAAGAAAGGTTTAAAAAAGTCTCCAACTTGTGCATTTTACATGGGGATTTTATCATATATAAATTATACCCCAAATAATGTTGATTACGAAAAGTAAGCATCAGTGTCATAAACTAAGTAATGAATTGTTTACACTGACAAGCTTATCGGAGTGATCCCAAGTTGGGTTTCCTAAAAGCAAAAATAACAGGTTCCTGGGGTGCTGGAGTGGCTCAGTCAGTAAAGCATCTGACTTCAGCTCAGGTCACGTTCTCAGTTTGTGAGTTCGAGCCCTGCTTCTCTCTCTCTCTCTCTCTCTCTCTCTCTCTCTGCCTCTCTCTTTCTCACTCTCTCTTTCTCCACCCACCCCTGCCCCTCGTGGGATTCTCTCTCCCTCTCTCTCTCTCCATCTTTCCCTTGCTCGCTTGCACACCCCCAAAAAAAAGAAGAAGAAAAAGAAGAAGAAAAAAAGAGGGATGCCTGGGTGGCTCAGTCGGCTGAGCATCTGACTTCGGCTCAGGTGATGATCTCACATTCCTGGGTTTGAGCCCCACATCGGGCTTTGTGCTGACAGCACAGATCCCCTCCTTGGATCCCGTGTCTCCCTCTCTCTCTGCCCCTTCCCTGCTCGTGCTCTGTCTCTCTGTGCCTCTCAAAAAATAAAATAAAATGTTTTAAAAAAAATTTAAAAAGAAGAAAAAAGGAAATAACAGACTCCCGGAAATATCGCGCAATTTGGTTGGTCAAACAACCTGGCGAAAACACCTAAGAATATTTACACTCAGCCCTAGTGCTGACCGAGTAGAGCGTAAGCGGTTAGTCTGAATCAGATGGGGTTTATCACCAGAATACAGAATGACAGAAGTGCAAATAGAGCAGAAAGGAAAGCTCTCAGAGGGAAAACAAATGTTTTATCTGCCCAGCCAGCAACATCAAGGCCGAGAGTCAAGCAGAAATGCGGGGGGACGCAGGTCATGGGAGACCCACAGACCACGCGGGCATGCATACACCTCTGAACTAAGAGAGGGGCTGTGGGAACCCGGTCCCAGTTCTCACCCCCCTCCAAATACCTACTGTTCCAAAGGCATGAGACCCTAGCACGAAGTCTGTGACTTACCCAGGTCCCAGGGTGGGGGCAGGGGATGCTGCTAATCAGGATTTCATCTACACTGGAGCCATGAAGCCAGCTGAATGAGGAGGCAATCCTGATATGTCACGTTTAAGCTACCCCCAACCACCCTCTTCAGATCACTACAGGCTAATGCGTTTTTAGAGAGAGTGTCTGGAATTTTTGAGGGCCAGGACTATACCTGCCACTTTATTATTATTTTTTTTAATTAAAAAAAAATTTTTTTTAACGTTTATTTATTTTTGAAACAGGGAGAGACAGAGCATGAACAGGGGAGGGTCAGAGAGAGGAAGACACAGAGTATGAAGCAGGCTCCAGGCTCTGAGCTGTCAGCACAGAGCCCGACGCGGGGCTAGAACTCACGGACCGCAAGATCATGACTTGAGCCAAAGTCGGCCGCCCAACCGACTGAGCCACCCAGGCGCCCCAATATACCTGCCACTTTAATGGGTCTAAATCACCAGCTTCTGAGAAGCAGGGAAATGATTCTTGCAGAAATTGCTCAGCGTACATGAAAATCTATTGGCCTGATTTGATTTCTAAAAATCAGTCTTCTGACCCAAAACCATGTAGTGCTCAGGGCCCAGAGATTCCCAATAAAAAAATACAGACTCCAGGACTACCACCGCTGGATCTCAGGAGGTGGGGCCTAGGAATCTACATTTTAACAGGCACCACGGTGCTGTGTAAGCTTCAACTCACTGGTAGAGTGTAGTTGAAAGCAGCAGATGGGTTCAAAAACCTTTTCACCTGTCGTGTCCTATCACCCCCTGTACAAAGCTGTAGATGTCCGGTAGAACAGACCAGGCGGGATCGTTGGTGCCCAGCCCCCACATTGCAGCATCCAAACATCATGAAATTACGAGAAGGTCCATGGATGTCCAGAGAGCAAGGACAGAACCTGGAGCTTCCACCCACAGCATGGAGCTCAGCATTACTAGTTTTTGAAGAATCTTTGAAGCGCACATGGCTCGAAAGAAATTAATAATGTAATTCTAGACGTCCGCATTTGTTTCCGTAGATACATAACGCTGCACAAACAGTTTGGTTGCAATTTCAAGGCAGTGGGTTCAGAGTCACTTGATCAAACTACGGTGGTTTTCGTAAGAAGGGGACGGGCAGATCGCCCTTTGACGTTTTTGCAAGTGTGACAACTTAAAATTGTAAATTAGCCTGCTGTCATGATATTTTTAGCTGATTCCTTCTACGTATAAACACATCTCTAGATATTATTCCCATTACGTTCTCCTCATGATCACAGAGGCTTCTTTTTCAACCAACACAATAGCACAGCTCTGAGACAGCTCTGAGACCAAAAAAAAAAAAAAAAAAAGTAAAGAAACAAGTGTAACATTTAGCTCTTGAGAAAAGTCTGTCGTCAGCAAAGACAGTGCCTCTAAATTACTGACACCAAATATACTTCCACAAACCCTGGGCTTCTTGGAAGTTTCACCCTCCTTCTCAAACCCCCAGCACCTTCAATTCAGTTATCTAACCTTGGGGGCAAAAGGGAAAGGGGCGGAGTTGTAAATTCAAAGCAAGCAGGGCAAGAAAGCTGGAAAATGCTGATGAATCACAGTGTATTCTGAAAGAGTGAGGTCATGCATTTTTTCCCATGAATAGTTAACTCCCTTTTTACTAAGGGCTACATCATCCATTTTATTTGGGATTATTTTGTTTGGGTGTCAGGGATATTTGCTCCTATGACCACCCTCCCCCCCATAGAAACCAACATTTAATCTATAAACACAAGACACTGTATCCTTTGAAGCAGGTAGCCGCAGAGCTGCTCAGCTGTTGCCCTTGACCTTAAGAGAACTTTTATTTTTCTCTCCACTTCTCAGCCCAGATTCTATTTTCATGCCAACGTGACATTGCGGCCTTTCTTATGAAGGGTTTGCTAGCTGTGCTGCACTGGCCAAGCTGTAGCAAAATATTTGATATATATTTAAAATATATGATGTGGGAACTGCAAGGAATTAATTGCTTTGCCAAAATACGCTGCTCTTGATAGAGCCAGCCGTTTGATCGAAACCAGATTATGTATGAAGTGTGTATTGTCAATTACGAAACATTAATCGAAGCAAAGTAAAACAAAGTGATTTATTCCACAAAAAATAGGAGGTAGTCATCAGCTTGTATATCCTAAAAATAGGATACCTTAAAGTATCTGTTTATTTCTAGGACTTAAAATGAACCAGTTCAAAATACTTCTGATGACTGGTGTACGTGAATATACCTTTTTGCTTCTTTCATGCTTTTTACTCAATTACTTATTTTTGAGAGAGAAAGAGACAGACTGAGCTGGGCGGGGACAGAGAAAGAGAGGGAGACGCAGAAGCTGAAGCAGGCTCCAGGCTCTGAGCTGTCAGCACAGAGCCTGATGTGGGGCTCAAACCCAAGAACTGTGAGATCATGACCTGAGCCGAAGTCAGATGCCTAACCCGCTGAGCCACCCAGGCTCCCCTATTCAATTAATTTTGAAGGGCCAACTGTATGCCAGGCAGCAATACAAATATTGAGAAATACTTCCATTATTATTAAATAATCTAAAGATGAACTTTTTCACTAATATTTGAGAAAATACTGTCCTCCCTGTGATATATAAATAACATATAGAAATATGGGTTCAGATGTTTTCGTAGTCTACTGAAGTGAGCGATGAAAAGATAACAATTTGAATTTTGAAAATCATTTTCAAAATAAAATAGAAATTCAGGGGCGCCTGGGTGGCTCAGTAGGTTAAGCCTCCGACTCCTGGTTTCGGCTCAGGTCATGATCGCACTATTCATGAGTTCAAGCCTTGCATCCGATCCTGCGCTCACAGCACAGCGAAGACTGCTTCAGAGCCTCTCTTT